>NW_005843213.1:97567-122695 GCF_000455745.1 Alligator sinensis
CATCTATCTACCTCTATAGTAAGGTGAGTTTGCACAAAATGACTGGCTCTTGTCATACATCATGGTGCCATCAGGAACAAGTCAGTCCTGGAGTCCTCCAGATATTGATTTAATAACACATTTCTTCAGATTAGCCTTCCAGGTATATTTGAATCTCTTCTTTTAGCTGCCTCTAGAGCAGCAAGCATTAGTGAGCTGGGAGTATATAGGACCTGTTTTCAGAGCTGGCTGTTAGGCATCCTTATGACATGTTCTGTCCAAATGTTCTGGTGCAGTATAAATATGGCCTCAATGCTGGAAACGTTTGCTTGAGCATGAATACTGGCATTTGTTCATCTATCATAGAATCGTAGAAAATTAGGGTTGGAAGGGACCTCAGGAAGTCATCTAATCCATCCTCCTGCTCAAAGCAGGGTCATCACCAACTAGATCATCCCAGCCAAAGCTTTGTTGAGCTGAACCTTAAAAACCTCCAAGGATGAAGATTCTACCACCTCTCTAAGTAACCCGTTCTACTGCTTCACCACCCTCCTAGTGAAAAAGTTTTTCATAATATCCAACCTAAACTTCCCTTGCTGCAGCTTGGGACCATTGCTCCTTTTTCTGTTATTTGCCAGCACTGAGAACAGTCCAGCTTCATCCCGTTTGGAACCAGCCTTCAGGTATTTAAAGGCTGCTATCAAATCCCTACTTAGTCTTCTCTTTTGCTAACTAAATAAGCTCAGTTCCCTGAGTCCTTCCAACTGATATGCTTTCAGGTATTTTAAGTATCAATTGATAAAGCTTTCAGGTGTTTCTGATATGTCATCCAAATTTCAGACCTAAAGAACTCAATAGGAATGACAACAGCCTGATAGGCAAAAATGTTTGGTTTGGGTCCTAATGTCATTATCATCAAATATACAATTTCAGAGACATCTATAGGTAGCACTGGTAGATTTTATCCTGTGTTGAATATCATAATCTATGTTGACTTTTTGGGAAAGATGGTTACATAGTTCAGAGAAATGCACAACATTTTCCAAAGACTGTCTTCTAATTGTAATATGTGAAGGAGAAGCTAGTTGGTTTGGGGTGGGCCAGTAAAGTGTCTTTGTTTTTTGTGAAGTGGCATTGAGTCCAAGCATTTCATTCACATCAAAGAAGCAAATCAAGAGTGACCTGGAGCTCTTCAACTGTGTGGGCATATGTATCCAAAAAGATTCAAAGCATATATAAAACCTTATCTGACTGATTATAAATGGGATGGGGAACATTTCCTTGTTATGTTACTAGAAGTGTAGCAAATCACTTTTTTCAAAACAAAAGCTTTAGTTGCTCCAAAGGTGCTGCTTTCCTCTGCGGTTTTTAATGACTTTTATTGTCAATTAGAATGAATAATAAATCTTCCCCCCTTGAAAAAAGGCTCAGAGTATATTTATTGACATTCTGTACTTTAAACAGTTAACAGGCTTTCAAGGTACATTGCTCATGATATTACTGCTGCAGCATTTTGTTTTAATAAAGGCTCTTGTTACTGGAAGTAGATGCATGTGTTCTCACTTACTTTCTGCTGGACCTCTCAGCTCATTACCATTCACTGCCTACCTCCTTAAATCATTCCCTTCAACCTAAAAACAGACCTATTTCCATTCAAAATTATAAGTAATGTAAGGAAATGTTTTAGAAAACAAAGAGGGTAAAAACCTTTGCCTTTAATCAATAATTACAGTGAGGCATGTATATATGGAACTGTGGACCAGTCTGAGAGAGTGTTGTTTTATAGCTTGCTATACTTGGTTTTATTGGCTACAGAAAACAATGCTTAAAATCCTCACATTTGTTTTTTAAAGTGTAAAAGGTATAATAGCTTCCCTCCCTGCGACTCTAATGAATGCAATTTGCCCCCTAACTGCAATCCTTATATATTCAAAATGGAGTAAAAACCTCAGTCATCTTAAATGTAAACTGAATGGGAAACAAGTCTATGCCTTCTTAAAACATGTCTTTCTTGAAGCCTCGTAGTGCTAATAAGCCAACCCATATTATCAGCCTTATTTACATAGATTTAAAGAAAACATGTTGCTTTGTGATAAATTAATCATTGTATTACAAGCATTGTGTGTCAGAATGGTGCAGACATGTTTAGGCTCCTGTTCAGTAAAACATTTATGAATATGCTTAACTTTAAGCATGTGATAAAACCCCTGTTGGGAAGGATGAGGCATGCTTAAACTCAAATACACACTTGAGTGCTTCACTAAACAGGGCTTCAGTTCTTCCTCAGAAAAGGCCATTAGGCATATGCTGAAAATTAGTGTATGTGTTTGTACTTTCCAGAGTTGGAGCTGTTGACTGTGAACGTCTTGGACAAGGATCACCTTTCTCCTATAACTGGTGAACAGCAACGATTACATTGCTTTTTCTCATACAACTTGTAGTCATACTATATGGTCCTATTTTTAAACATAGATGACTTTGCTTTATACTTGTATTTCTCATGCGCACTATACATAGCATAGCTAATATTATGGGAATTCAGCAAGAACTTAGGTAACTTTATCATCTCTAGGGAACTGACAAGTTTGGCAGGGTCACCTAAATATAGTGAAAAATATCAGTACATATGTAACACCCTGCAACAGAAATACACGGTTCTACCAAACCAGTTTGGACAAAGAAATTATTAGTGTTACCTGGTTTATAACATCCTTCACATTAAAGGTGGCATTTTACAATGGCTTTTTATAACCTCATTCCAAACTTCTGAATTGTTAGCTCATAAGTCCTTTCTTTGCATCTGGTTGAGGGCATATGTACTTTGACAAATACTTTTGTAACATGCAAGATGAATGGGTAAATAAGAACACTTATTGTAGGTGAGGATTAGGTAAGTATGCATTCTACAATGCTTTTATAGCTATGGGTAGTGTAAGTGAGATACTTTCACTTTGAAGGTAAAATACAAACCTACAAGGACCATGTAAACAAGTCTTTATTCTGATCCACATTAATACAGGCCAGTTGCAAGGAAAAACAGAGAAACACTCTCAGGCTACCGTTGTGGCCAAGTCTAATCTCCCAAGAGATTGCTTCAAAAATCAATTCCTTATGTGTCTAAAACAAATGAGCCTGTGTGAACCTGTTCCTAGCTGTTGCAGAGTTAAACTATTCATGACTCTTGACTGCTCCTACTATGAGCTGAACAGTGTTCCATTAGTAATATTCACCTTTCTACTAATAGTTGGGTTTCATTGTGGATATTTAAGTTAAAGAACTATTATTTAGCATATTCATAATGCATTATTACATTTCCCAAAAAAAGAATGACACAGATTTAAAGAATCAATATTTATACCATATTTATAGGACACTCTCATGGACCCAGAGGGACAGCCTTCCATCTCCAGCTCCCTCTGTGCAAAAATGCAGTTTATTTCCTACCTATGGGGACTTTTTACCATCTTGTACCATCTATACTTTTCCCAGAGCCTGACAAAGGGACTTTGATCCCGAAAGCTTGCAGAAAAGGACAATTTTCTTGCGATTTTCCAGTTGGTCTAATAAAAGGTATCATTTTGGAACCAAGAGTTCCAGTTTTTTGTATATCTTTTTGTCTCAGACCAACACAGCTACCAAGTACACCCCTGGAATATTTATACAATGCACATTGCCCCCAATTTTAAAAGTTGTATTGCGTTTTCTTTGTAGTTTTTCCAAAAGGTATTTGATAGTTTCTATCCCTTCAGTATTTCATATGTTAATGTTATTTAGCCAGTATTAGTTCATATCGACATTGCTACCACAATCATGGATGAGGACATTTGTGCTAATTTAAGAGCATAAAGGCAGATTTTACTCCAAAGAGTTTATAATTTCAGTATAAAACCAAAGACAACAGATGGATTCAGACCAATAAATGTGGCAGTACAAAGAAACAATGAGATAATGTTTGTCAGCAAATGGTAGGCAAAGAGACCAGTACCCCAGAAACCCAACCATTGTTATAACAAGAGGCACAAAAGATAACAATTCTCTCTCCTGCAATCTAATCTATCATTTGTTTGTAGCTGCAGTACTGTAGTTAGCCTGCTTAAGCATCCTTATGCTGTTCTGAAGCTTTTCAATGTCATGTCTCCCATCAATCAGGGAGAAGTAGCCCTATGCTTAGCCTAAAATATGTTGTGCTTTCTCCTTCTCTCTAAACTGCATTGTGTCCAGATGGGATATTGCAATACATTGCAATTATGCTGAAGCCTGACATAAAGCAGGTGGAAAGGTTGGAGACCAAGGTTATGAAAGGGACAAAAGGGGAATGGCTGATATAATTGCCAAAAGAAGAAAGTTATACAGAACAAAGTGGTAATTTCCAGGAAATATAGTAATGGGATCCCTGGGATCAGATATACATTAGGTATTGGTAGACTGTGAGGCCTGAAGGAGCAGGCATGAAGAGAAGAAACCTTTAGTTACTTTTGGATGTTCATGTGAAGCAACAACAGTATGTAAACTAAACAAAGAAATAAAACCTAAGAACAGTACCACTTTCTATTGAAGGTAATATCACACATTCATTTCCAACAGTTGTAAATCATTGGGATGTAGTGACATATTAAAGTTTGTACATGTTAGGAGATAACCCTCACCTGAGAGGGAACAACTCTGTAATGCCACAAGGGCATTTAACACAGACTAAACTGCTTGAGCAAGCATCTGCTCGCATTTTAACCGCACTTAGTAAGCATTAAGTTGAACATGTGACACCACACTTACATACAGTACAAATGGCACTTATCTATTATTTGGTCTCATTTTAGTGTGAAAATTGGTTTAGGATGCATTGAATTATCTCTATATGAGAGAGAACTGATAGGTTCAGCCCAAGAGGCCCCTTT
Source organism: Alligator sinensis (assembly GCF_000455745.1). Classification (NCBI taxonomy): domain Eukaryota; kingdom Metazoa; phylum Chordata; order Crocodylia; family Alligatoridae; genus Alligator; species Alligator sinensis. The sequence continues at coordinate 102,442 of NW_005843213.1, forward strand.
AAATTAGCAGAGCAAGGCTGTAATTATTTCAGAACAACACAAACTATCAGGTGGGAAATAGAACTTAATACTAGAGACTGAAACTAATGGGCCAAATATTGGCCTTCACAAAAGCTGAGTTTAGGGAATCAATCTTTTATGCAGGTCCATGAAGGGCAATGGGCAGGTGGCAGGGAACTCTGAATGACACTCTGAGTAATGCAAAGGAAACTGAATGTTCACTTCCTTGCCATGGAAGACTGTATCTTAGATTAAGAATTGCACAATTTGACACCTGGCATCAGATCATACCTCTGTATTTTTCCAGCTCTTCCTTGGCCAGAAACCAACACTACACTTGTCCTCATCAGCTGGTTTCTTCTTAAACACTAATAGTTATACAATGAACTGGCAATTGCATGAGTACACATATATATGTTTTAAAAATAAGATATAATGATGGTGTTGCGTAGAAATCAGGCCTTGAAATAAAAATAATAGTTACTGCATATTGTTAAAGGAAAAGTCTCCTACTCAAACCACTTGCAGGTAATACTAACCTGACTTAGCTTCTCCAACACAACCATGGAACTTTTTTTTTCCATACAGACTATGCTAATTTTCCAAAATTGTTCTCCAGCAAAAATGCTTTCACATTAAATCACAGCAGTTTCCTAAATTATAATAGAGCTCCCAGCAGGGAGAAATACACTTTTTTTTTTTAACATTTGTACAGTAAGTAAAATGAGTTGCATTTTTATTGAAATAGTCTCAGGCCATCCCTCTGCTTTTGGTTCATCACATTTAGAATAAACTTCTAACTCACAGACTGCTGTAATTAGGAAATATAACTTTCTGTATGTAGGCAAAAATATATTTCAAGTTTCACAGAAACTGCTGAGCATCACATTCTAAACAAAGGTATTCTAAGCAAAAAAACTTTTTAAATTAAGTACATAAATTCTAAACAAGCCCTACATCTGTAGTCTGTCACTCAGGTAATGGCTGCACTTTGATTATTAAGACACAGAAAAATCTGGCTATTTTTAACAATTGTCACAATATAGCATATAACCTATGAACCACGAAAATATAGTTATATCAGTAGCAATATGTTACTCAGTATCTTTTCCTAAATGGATCTGAAAATACTTGACTTATGGAAGGCAAGGATATTTTTTAAATCTTTTATTAGACCAAGTGTACAGTTGGGAGAGAGGTTAGACAAATTTCCAGGCACAAAAGTGTCTTTCCTCAACTCTTTGTACTTGAAAGCTTGTCTAATTTCTCCCCCATCTATACAGTTAGTACAATAAAAGATATTTTTAAAAATCATTGCCTTCTATAAATCAAGCATTTTCAGATCAATCTAGGATCATTTGCTGGATCATCATGGCTACGGCAACACTCCTTGGCTTCTGGGACAAATTTTGGCTTAGTACAGACCTTGATACTGAAGGGCAGATGGGGATAGCATATATCATGCAGTATGATTATGAGTTTGTACTATGATTGTCATTACTTCTACATTCCAGACAACCAGATTTATCAGACCAGCTGCTCCCAATATATTAGTAATGAGTGATTTCAACTGACAGGTAAGGACTGTAGTCACATAAACATGTGATTCATGTCAACTGACTCTTTAACCTTGATCATCCATGATGACCGTTGCAAAAAACTTCTGAAGTTGTCTGTCTATAAGCTTTATTGGAGAAGCAGAGTAAAGGAATTTAAGAAACAAACAAACAGAACAACTTTTCCTTTACAGTCTTCTATCCAGCTTCCTTGGCATGCTTGTAGACATAACCATCAGCCAAAGTTTCCTCCTATATTATATACACTGTGTTCATTTCAGAATTTTCTTTTCCCTTCCGCACCAGTAGTTAAATTATTACTGGTTCCAGAAGAATTCCTCATAAGTGCAAACAAGGTTCTTGTAAATTGAGGAGTTAGTGGGTGAGAGACAGGTCTGGGGGTGGGTGGGAGGGAATGAATGTAGCTGATAAATAGTGGAGAGGTATTCAAGCCTTCAAACAAGCATTGAACCTCGCTAATCTCATCACCAGAAGCAAACTGCCTACAGCCCAAAACACACCAAATGGATCCAGACCATGCCATGACAAGAAATGTAAAACCTGCCAATGTATCTCTACCACCCCCACAATTACTACACCCCACAAGAGAACCATCACCATTCCTGCATCTTACAGCTGCACCTCCAAAATGTAATATATCTCATCCAATGTACCAAATACCCTGATGGAAAATATGCAGGAGAGACCAAACAACAACTGTGTATCAGAATGAACGCACACTGGAAATGTATCCAAGACAAGAATACCCAATTACCTGTGGGGGCACATTTCTCAAAAGTAAACCACTCTCTTTCCAATCTCTCAGTTCTAATCCTCAAAGGGAATTTATAAAATACCTTTCATAGACGAGCCTATGAACTTCACTTCATCAACATACTGGATACAAAAAATCATGGACTAAATATAGATATTGGATTTATAACACATTATAACCTGCCTAACATCTGACAGATAAAGACTCCCCAGATACCTCTCCACTATTTACCAGCTACATTCATCACCCCACGCACACCAGCCTGTCTCTCACCCACTCTCATCCTCAATTTACATCTTTACTGACTGGCTTTCTTGCATGCATACCAGCCTCTGGCTTCTTTACTATTCACTCCATCCCGGAAGAGCACGCACCAACTGCAGATGCTTCCTCAGCCTGACAAAGGGTATCTGTACCCAAAAGCTTGCAAAGAAGAATTTTTCCAACTATTTGAGTTGGTCTAATAAAAGATATCAGATTTACCCAAAGAAGCTTGTCTGCCTATGTACTTAGACCAACACAACTACAACCTATACCCCTCATACATGCAAATAAAATGTTCAAGCCTGTATTAACATACCTAATAGCAGAGTTAGAAGTATATTTTAACTGTATCCCCAGACGTAGACAATAGTCCTGAACTGTAGCCCCCTAGAGTTGGCAATTAAATGAACAGCTGATATATAATGAGCTGCACGGTAATGACAGCAGGGAAACTCTTGAACATTTTGGAAAATCCTGACCTTTCAAAATGCAGGCAGAATTCTGGCTTTTCCTATGGTATTTCCAAGGAAAATATACTTCTGGATAAAATATTATTCTTGGATGAGTATATTTTCCTGATTGACATGAAATAGCTATTAGTGAAATATTTCCTCTAAAGAAAGGAAATTTTCACTTGAAAAAAGAAGTGAAAATTAAAACTGCATCTTTCTCCTTCACAACTTATTTATTTCTCCTGCTTGATCCTGACAAGCCATACAGCCATATTGTTGTCTTTAACATCCTTGAGAAGAGATGAAAACCTTCCAGATGTTGGCAACATGAGCAGAGAGAAAGGGCCTCAGAACATAGGATCATAGGACAATAGGACTGGAAGGGACCTCATGAGGTTATCTAATCTACCTTCTGCTCAAGGAAGAACTACCCCTGACTAAACCATTCCAGTCAAATGTTCATCTAACCTGTCCTTCTAACCACAGCCTCTCTAGGTAGCCTGTTCCAAAGCTTGACCACCCTCATAGGAAGTTCTTTTGAGTCTTCAACTTAAATTGCCCTTACTGCATGCGACAGAACCCAGAATCAACCAAGGCTATGAGAATACAAACTCCACATGAAGCAAGATACCAAATTAAAAGACAGCTAAATCTAGGGATAAAAACATCCCAACTTTAATAATCAAGGCAAAACTCTACAACATAACTAGGGAAAACAGAACATAAAATAAAGATTTAAAACATACTATCGCCTAACACTTTTCACTCTCGCACTTGGTCCCTGCTTACTTCTCAGTACCTGGCTGATTCCAGTAGCAGGCAGGAATTGTCACTGTTCCTACAGCAAACTCCCTCCTTGTCCCCAGAGGTCTCCACTTCTCTGCTGGTCCTCAGCAGGTTGCCTCTGTCCCACCTCTCCAGTCTTTTCAGCTGCAGTCCCCACACGCCAGACTCCCTCCATCTCCACTGTCTGGGGCTTCAAACCAGCAGGCTTCTGTGGACTCCAGCAGGCTACCAATAGACAGGCACTCATACAGGCATAGACACATGCACTCCCTGGCTCCCCTACCAGAGTTCCACAGAAAAGGGCCTTTCCAGCACCATCCAGAGGGCAGATGCAACAGACCAAGCCATGCCCAGCCCTTCTGTAATCTGGCCATTAGTCCTTTCCCCACCAGAACAAAACCCATTGAAAAAATTAATTAATTAATTAATTAATTTAAAAAACCCACATTTTCAACATATAACCTCAAAACAAAAAATATACCCACATAATCACCACACTGCAATTTAAGACTATTGTTCCTAGTCCTGTCCCCTATAGTCAAAGAAAAAAGGCTCTCTTCAATCCTCTTTATAATCACCCTTCAGGTATTTGAAAACTGTTCTCATATTCACTTTATGATCTACTGCATGGGTGGATCCAGAACAAAGATGCAGGGTGTACATCCACATCCCCCCTTCAGCTGTGGTACATGCTGCACAGTGAGATCTCTGAGCAATCTGGCAATCTGGCATAGCTTCTGGAGCACCATGTGTGCTGTGAGCATTATGAGCTCACCAGTTGCTCAGTGTGAGCTCAGGATGGAGCAGGAGCTTTTATGGAGCCTTTATGCAGCTGGAAATGGACTTTTATGCAGCCATGGAGCCCAAAGGGTGAGCTCAACCCCCGTTTGCCACCCTTTCTGCTTCCCCCGCCAGCTAAATTCAGCAACAGGGGAAAAGCAGGGCCAAGCAGCAGTAGCATCACCCGCCCTGGGCTCTGGAGCTGCATAAAAGTAGGGGCTGGAGCCATGCCAATCAGCTGATGAGCTCATTAATAAAGATGGTAAACAGAACTGAATTAAGGACTCCCCATGAGGAATCCTACTTAATAACTCTTCCCAACTAGGCATTAAGGTATTGATGACTACTCACTGGGCATGTCTACACGAGACACTTAATGTGCAGTAGCCTAATAACACTGCACAGTAGTGTGCCGGGCAAAAACTGTGCTAATACACTACTGTGCAGTAGTATTAGGCTACTGTGCAGTAAGTATCACTAAAAAACCATGCGCCAGTGCTACTGATTGGTAACTATAATTACTGTGCATTTAGTTAATACTTCATTAAGCAAGTACTAAACTAAATGCACAGTAACTACTGCACATTAATGAACATGTAGATGCCCCCACTAAGTACAATGATCTAACCAATTTATGGAACTTTCCTACAGTACTTCTATTTAGTTTTTTTTTCCTTAGCTTGCTAATCAGAATGTCCTTGGAGGCAATATCTTTGGGGGAAAGCTTTACTAAATGTGAGGTATAATCGTATCCATTGCTCTCCCTTCCATCCCCAGCTCCTGTAAATTTATAAGAGAAGATCAAGTGGGTCAGGCATGACTTGCTCTATTTCTGATCACCTTGTTCTCCTACAGGTGCTATGAAATAGGTTCCTTGAGACCTGCTACAAGATCTTTCTAAGTATCAAGGTCAGACTGACTGGTTCATAATTCCCCAGATCATCTTTCTTTCCCTTTTTAGAAATGGGCACTATATTGGCCTAGGACCTTACCTGACCTCCTCAAAGAGTATAATGAGTAGTTCTGAACCTTCAGTATCTTAGGGTATATCCTATCCGGACCTGTGTTCTCTATATATAGATCCTCAGTAAATCTTGATTTTTTCCTGTGGAGTGAGGTAATTTGGGAGAACCTGAAATAGGATCTGAGGGTTAAATGATGTGTTAAATCCATCCAATTTTCAAATTATGTAAAGCAGTTTGGATATATGAACTAAGTTACAAACACCATTACAAATGCAAATATATCCAGCTATCACATTCACTTTTGGGCATACTGAAAAAGACCAAACATCACACATGGGTTTTAGAATAATAATCTGTCTAGCAACATTACTCCATTGAAGCCACAAGTTTAGCACCTTAATGAAACACTTACTTTATAGCGTTCTTTCCAAAAAAAACAACCACCATGAGTTTACACCTACCTGTAACAGTTTAATAAGTTGTAATATGGCAGCATCTGTTAAATACTGCCCTGCATCCCCACCTTTCTCTAAAAGAAGTCGATAGATTCCTTAGTTCTATATAGATTTCCCACATATTTAAAGGAGATTATTTCAGTGGTTCGATGGATGGTATAGTAAGCACAGTTGAAAAGCATTATCAAGTCTAGAAAGAACTCGTATCATCATTGCTGTAAGGACTCTCTGTAAAGTGCCATCTTCATAGGAGACATCTTTATAGTAAGGAACTCATGAGCAAAGTCAGGAGAACAGGGCTCTATGCCCAATAGCCACCTATGTTCATAGGACATGAGAAAAGTTTCTTAACCTTCCTATACCTTATATATTGGATATAAGAAAATTATTCTCCATTGCTAAACTTTGCAGCCTACCAAAGAAGAGCATAAATATTTAAACATAGATTTTTATACACGGATAGCAATATAATTTCGTATATGTGATGACCCTACATGTCTTACTAATGCAACAGCTCAAGGTTTTCTCTGAATGGGTAAGAGTTTCATAGTTGGTAGGGTTGGAAGAGACCTAGTAGATCATCTAGTCTGATCCCCTGCCACGGGCAGGAAAGAGTACTGGGGTCAAACAACCCTGGCTAGGTGATTATCTAGCCTCCTTTTGAAGAACCCCCAGGGTAGGAGTGAGCACCACTTCCCTTGGAAGTTGGTTCCAGATCCTAGCCTCCCTGACTGTGAAGCAGTGCCTCCTGATATCTAGCCTGAATCTACTCTTAGTCAACTATAGCCGTTATTCCTTGTTACTCTCGGTAGTGCTCGGGGGAACAGGGACTCTCCCATTGCCTGCTGGTCCCCCTTGGCCAGTTTGTAGATGGCCACCAGATCCCCTCTCAGCCTTCTCTTCTGGAAGCTGAACAGGTTCAGGTCCATAGCCTCCACTCGTAGGGCCTGCTTTGCTGCCCCCTGATCATGCGAGTGGCCTTCCTCTGGACCCTCTTCAGAGTTTTTGACAATAACCTTTCCTACATTAAGGCAGGATACTATGGCAAGATATTATTCCATTAGTATAAAAGGCAACACAGGAACTAACAGAACTTACTGGCTGGAAGGGACTAAGGGACAATAAACAGCAGCCAAATGCAAAATGGTTATTTTAGGACTGCAGGTGACTGTATCTTCTAAATTTAAATGGACAGAAAAATCATTCTGGATCATAACCTTTTATGGGGATAGCATACCAGAGACAAAGCTGTTATAAACAAAGGTGCTCTTATTATATCAGAGACAGGTATTTTATACATACATACATACATATACATATATCTACATATAAATAATACAGAGAGAGAGAGAGAGAGAATATAGAAGTATTTTGAGCAGCGACCTAAGTAGAAAAATGGCAGATGTTACAGAAATACAGACCCTTACCTTTTTGGAAGGGGGAGATTTTTCCCGCCATCATTTTTAAATTAACAGAAGAATTGCAACTTGCAGTCTAAAACACTTGGGGACTATATCCTATTTCGCTTTACATGTCTGAAAGCTGTATAGGTTACCAAAAACACTGTATTAGTATGGCTGCATACAGTCCATTTATGCATGTAAATGGAAATAGGTTTTGTTTCTGGGTATTTCTATAACACAGGTGTAGCCATCCAGGTAAACAAATATACTGTTGCCCAGCTCTGCTCACCCAATCTCATGTACACATGCCCACATGCACAGAAGATTCTGTGATGCATTGACTTAGAAAGTGAAGCTGTCTTTAACACTGGCAGCTGCTCCAAGTACTTGGAGCCAGCAGGACTATATGTAGCACCCCTATTCCTGGAATCACAGAATTGTAGAAAAATAGGACTTGAAAGGGACATCAGGAGGCTATCTAGTCCAGCCCCCTGCTCTAGGCAGGATCACACCCAAAGCATCTCAAACAAATGTTTGTCTAATTTGCTCCAAGAATGGAGATTATCCAACCTCACTGAGTAATCTGGTACAATGCTTAACTACCTTCACGGTAAAAAGTTCTTCCTAATATCCGATATAAATTTCACTTCCAGCAATTTAATATCCTTACTCCTTGTCCTGTCCCTTGTGGCCACAGATAATAGTCTATCAATACTCTTTTACAAGCAGACTTCAAGTATTTAAAGATAGTTATCAAACTACCGTTGGTCTTTTCTTCTCCAAACTAAATCAACCCAGTTCAATCAACCTTTCTTCTCAAGTCATGTTTCCAAGACCTCTAATCATTTTTTGTTGCTTTCTCTTGGATTATTTCTTATTTTTCCATATCTTTCTTGAAACATAGTGCCCAAAACTGGACACAGAATTTCAGGTGAGGACTCACCAGTGCTGAATAGCATGAAAGAATCACATCCCTTGACTTACAATCAACACTCCTGTTAATAAAACCCAGTATGCTATTAGATTTTTTTTTAATTTTTTTTTTTGCAATTAAGGGCACAGAGTTGGTATATATTCAGCTAACAGTCCAATAAACCCCCCGCATCCTGTTCTGCAGTACTGCCACCTAGCCAGTCATTCTTCAATCTGTTGTGCATGTGATTGTTTAATCCTAAATCCAGGACTTTGCCCCGGTCCTCATTTAATTTCATTTGATTAGTTTTGGAAACTTTTTCCAGTTTATCAAGGTGATTCTGCATCCTAATCTTATCCTCCAAAGTGTCTTCAGCTCCACCCAGCTTGGTGTTGTGTGCAAATCTGTAACATCATTTCTGCTCCAGGTGCATCCTGCTGTCTATGCTAGAGCTTCTAAGGCTAAATCAGACATTGGGTTTATCCTAAGTCTGATTGTCCAGGACTTTGACTCTCATCAAAATAAGCACAGGACAGTCATTTACACATGCAGTTTGACTAGTAATTAACTCTTACATTTAATTAAATTCCCCAGAATCAGGCTATTTAGACCTTTTTATGTGACTCTAGCTCAGGGATGGTCAACCTGTGGCTCCAGGGCCACATGCAGCTCTTCAGAAGTTAGTGTGTGTCCCCTTGAATCTTTACACAAGTACATGGTGACCAGCACCCATTTGGACCATTGGGAAGCTGGTTAGTCCTGGACCATTTTGAAGCTGGTCACTGTGTGCTTGTGCAAAGATTCAAGGAGACGCATATTAATTTGTGAAGAGCTGCATGGCTCCAGAGTACAGGTTGCCTACCCCTGCTCTAGCAATTTTATCCAGGATAAGGGCTGAAACAAGAAGGGTGGCCATCATAAGGGACAGTCTGGTTGTCCTCTGTCCTCTGTTGATACGAAACCTGATGCCTTTTTCTCTTGAACAGAAAAATAGAGGATGCAAAGGCGTTGGGTTTCATATCAATAGGGAACAGAGGACAGAGTAGAAGAAAACCGGATTGTCTTCTATGATGGCCACCCTAGAAACAAAGGTGAAATTCTTACCCATAGATTTGAAAGGGAGCAGAATTAGACTTTCAAAAACCCTACCAGAGGAGTAGAATGGGGCTAGTTCTAAAACTTGTAATTATGGGGAGCAAAATTTTGCAAAAAAAATAAAAAAATCAACCAAAAAAGAAAACAAAATTTGCAGTTTTTTTCTGGCCGTGCAAATAACCTCAGATAATATTGCCAAATGCTGCCTTCATCCCCTGCATAATAGGATTTTAAATGGATGTGAAAACTAGCTGTTTTCCAAACAAGTATTTTATTTACTTGAATGCAAGACAATTTCAAATTTAAGATGACTACCCCAATTATACATGGAAAATTATAAATGTGTTCCATGTATAGAATCTAATTAGTTGAAAGTCATCTGAAATTCATCTTCCTCACCACACCTGTGGCAGGGAAAGCAACAGCAGGGGAGAGACATCATGCCTGCCCACCCACCACCATGCCTACCTGCCCATCATCCTATTCTCCCTCTCCTGCCTGCTCCCTGCAACCGCATACCTGTGCCTGCCCTCCTGCCACCTGCCTGCCCCACCACATGCCCCCTGTTGCCCATGCCCTTTGTTCCTCCATGTGCCTGCTCTCTACTTCCTGCCCCATGCTCCCACCCTGCATGTCTATGCCTGCCTCCCCACCCCCTACTCTCCCCTACCACCTGTCTCCCCATGATTGCCCCATCCTTTTCCCTGGCCCCTCACCACTTACTCCCTGCTGCTTTGCTCTGCTCTGCTCCAGCTCTGGGGCAGACAGCAGAGACAGCATCAACTCAGACTCAGCCCTAACCCAGGCAGAAGGAGTGGTGGCAGCTTTGGGCCTGGCTAGGTCAGGGCTGGAGAGGCTTTTACAGATCTTTGAATCTTATTAGCCGGACACAAAAAATGTATAATTCAGCCTGGTGCCCCGGCATGCATATAAAAGCCAGGTGAGACATTTGTCGATGTGAGATTTAACAGTTAAATGTATTTAGTAAAATTTAGAAAAATATTCCAAGGATACATAAGGAAGAAAAGAAAAAACCCACAGCTACAACATTCTTCCTAGAATACCTGTGTTCACTGATAATTGGCCCCTCTGTTTCATGAGATAAAAGGCTAGTAGAAGGTGGAGCATTAACATCAGCAAGATCTTGACTGATAATGTGTTACTGTGTGCCTACAGTTTTACAGTGAAGAGCTCTGTTTTCTTTTTCTACCAAATTTTTAATTCTCTATCCTCCCTTGGGTTCTTTTAGCCTGAACTCTTAGAACAGCACATTCAGTTTATTGGAAGCTTTTAGAAAATGATATTAGCAAACTTGTCTGTAAACAGAAATCATTTAATTGGGCAAGCTCTATCTGTTTTAAATTTATGCTGAATAACTCAGATTTACTTACTTCTAATCATGTACAGTACTTTTCTACTTGACCTTGAGCTAAAAATTTCAAAGCAGTATACAGGGAAAAACGACAACTAAAAAATCCTTTCACAATTTAGTCCTATGAAATGGTAGCTTGCAGTTAGGTTTTAAAATGGTGAGGTTAAACCCTTTCACATGGGTCCTGTTTGAACCTACATTTATATTTTTAACATGGTTAGAAATATTACACCGTAAGAAGAAAGGTATCTCTTTAAGTGAGAAAAATGAGTATTGAATATCTTCAGTATAGCTCAGCTGTAGAAGAATAACATATAGTTTATTTACAGTTGCATAAAAATGTTCCAATTTATTTCATGACATCTTTTGTGAATTTTGTTAAGGAAAATATTTGGTATGCTATTAAACTCTTTGATTTTCAAGAAAAAAATGTCAATTCCTCTGAAACAAAACATATGAAATGAAAGCAAAAAAAAAGAAACCTCTAGTTACAAATGGAGTATGTGAGGCACATTTGAGTGTGGAAAGATGAAGTTCAACAGGACTGCAAACATTTGGTTTGCATCTAGCATCTGAATTGGCAGGACCGCCTACTTTACAATTTAAATGTAACTTCCAAAGAGAAGGTAAAATGGTATGCCTGAGGAAGGAAAAGAGGAAAAAAGCTGTAAAGGTTGTGAATTTTACAGCCATATATTATTATACAAGTATAGACCATGATTTTTTAAGTTTCTCACAAACAGTAGTAAGAATTATGATTTTTTTCCCCTCAGCAACAGTTTAAAAAGGCTAAAGTTAAGGATGTGTGAGTTTAGATCATCAGTCACCAGGAATAAAGCTCTGTACTGAATGATGGTTCAGTCACACCTTTCATGCCTAGAATGAGATTCTCACCCCTACTTTGGCGCATATATTACAGTTTAAAGGAACTGAGTAATGCAAACACTCCCAGCATATGTTAACACTCTTTTCCCATCCTCAAACTGAATTAATCTGAACATCGTCACAGAACAAAAATGAAGCTACCAAAAAAGTATGTTGGTCAATCCCATCCCAAGGTTTCATAGGATCATAGCAAAGTAGGGCTGGAAGGGACATGACAAGGTTGCTTAGTCCAGCCTTAGTCTAGTCTGGGTCAGAAGTGAAATTCACCATTTCCAAAACCGGGATAAAAGGATTGCAAGTTGTAGGCAGTATCCCATTCTATGTAAGAACAGTCATATACCTCTTTGATCTTCATCCGTCACATATGCCACAGCCTGGAATCTAATGTATTTAAGTAAATTATGGCAAATCAAAGAAAAAATGTTTTAATTAGCAGTTTAAATATATTATTAATTATGTCTATTTAGCACAAATGTTTATCCTGATGAAAGAAAAACTCATTATTTTGACAAGCTGGTTCCTTCCGGTTAATGACTCCATTTAATGGACAGGTAAATTGAGCAGTATTGAAGCCCATTAATTTTAGCATTTTCACAAAAAAAGGCCCTGGGATAACATGTTACAAATGGTTGATAACTAACCTGGAAGTAATGAAACAATGTCACACAGAGATTAATTAACAATGGGTGCAATTATGTTTTGAAATAAAGTTTAACACAACAAGCATAATTTGCACTTCAAAGTATCCTACTACAGTGCAATGGTAATGAAGAGATTGAAATGTTGCTTGGAAAAGTTTATGCTTATTTAAAAATGAAAATAATTTAAATATTAGCCTTTTATTTAAATCAAGAAAAGAACTAACAGATCATTGGAGAGCCCTACCAACTTATGTACATGGGGTGTATAAATTGGTGTACTCTAGGCTTTTCCAGTGTAGCCAAGATATTGGCACAATAAAAATAATATACCTCAACCTATATAACTGTGGAGCAAAACTTCTGAGTATAGACCAGGTTTAGAGTCCAAGTCAATCAAAGGTGAGTTCTGTTAGATGTCAGAATCGTTGAGGAACCAGGTTTCTAAATATGCATTATTTTTAGAGGAAATTCTGCTGAGAGTTAACAAAGTCATTTCTTTGACTTACGATACTAAAAAGGACAAATTTCTGGCAAATAAACATATTCAAGGGATGAGTTGGCTAAGAGCTGCTGAAGAGCTATGGAGGAAAACATAACCTTAGAATTTAGGGCATACATCCTCACAGTTCAGAATCAAAAAATCACAGAGAAGTAGGCCTGAAAGGGACCTGAAGATGTCATCTAGTCTATTCCCCTACCAGAGGCAAGATCAACCCTATCCAAACCATCGTATATTATCCATAATTTAAACTTTACATAAGACTACCATCATCCCTAATGCAATACGAACCTAACACCCTAACCTACCACAGGTAAAGCAGGGAACTATGACAGCCAATATCCTGCTTCTATAAAACGATGTCAATATATGCTCAAGAGATCCCAAGTAGAGGGCCATGTCCTCTGCTACAGAGGAAGGCAAAAACCCCCACCGTCTGTACCAATCTGACCATGGGGTAAAATTCCTTCCTGACCCCAAATATGGCAATTGGTCTGAACCTGGGAGGAGAGGCAACACCCTCAAGCCAGGAACCTCCAGCTTTGGTCCAAGCAGGAGCACTAGCCCACCGCTGTCGCCAGTCTTGGCTGTAGCCAACACCCAGTGCCTCTGAGGGAGACATAAAAATACCCTGACACATGTAGCAGGAAGGGGGGAGAGGGAAGAGCAGCCAGCAAAGCCCAGAAACATGGAAAATATTCATAGTAGAATGTAGGCATAACTACACCTAGATCATCCCCAGTCAGTGGCTTTCCAGCCTCTTCTTGAACACCTCCAGTAATGGAGAGTTCACAACTTCCCTAGGCAGTGTATTCCACTGCCTCACTGTTCTAACAGTGAAGAAGTTTTTCTGGATATTCAGTCTAAACCTAGTTTGCTGCAAGTTCAAACCACTGGTCAGGATCCTTCTCTCTGCAGCAAGAGAAAAAAAGGGCTTTCTGGCTTTCTTATTTGAAAGTAGCTCTTAAAGTATTGAAAGACTTCTATCATGTCCCCTCTGAAGGGCCTTTTCTGCAAGCTGAACATGCCTAGCTCCTTCAGCCTAGCCTCATAGGGGTTAGGGCTGTGGCTTGCGAGTGAGAGGTCAGGGCACAAACATATCACTGTCATCCTCCCCACATTTATATCACCACCACCCCTGACAGGTGTCCTCTTTTTTGAAACGGGAAATATGGTAAGCCTAACTAGGTGTCTGGCTACAGCTTAATTTTTTTTTTTTTTTTGTGAAGACTGAAGTAATGTAGCTGTTGAGTAGATGTCTTCTTTGCATCTTCATTTAGGAGTTCCCCCTGGATTGTTAACAAAGGACCCACCTCTTCCTTGCTCCTTCTTTTCTGGCCAACATATTTATAGAACCTCTTCTTCTTTTCCTTAGCCTTCTTCACCAGGTGCAGCTCGTTCTTTATCTTTGCCTTCCTGATTTTGTCCCTGCAGGTTCTTGCTACTTCCTGGCACAATTTCTTGGTGACCTGCCATTCTTCCATTACTTGAATGCTTTCCTTTTACATCTGAGGCATTTTAGAAGCTCCTTGTGCAGCCACATTGCCATTCTTTTTGTGCTCCCATTGTATTGGGACAGTTTGTTAGGCTTCAAATACTGTACCTGTGAAGGAGTGAGACAAAACTCACAACATGGAGGGCTGGCAGGGCTGCAGCTGGAGACCAGAAAGGAAGGAATATCCCCACCCAATCTCTGGAGCAGCCTCTCACTCAGGATTGGAGGAGGGAGGCCGCCCAAAGGTTTTTCCAGCCCTGAGAGGGGCAGAAAGGGGTCAGTCCCCTGCAGGTCGCAGGGAGAAAGGAGTGGCTGAGCATCCTGGTAGGCAAGGGAACGTGCCTGAGGAATGCTGGGGGAGTGACCCTGAAGCAGGCAGAGGCCCGCACACATGTGGACGGTGGTAATCTCTGGAGCAGAGCTGCAGCTGAGGATCTGGAATGACGTAGTCCACAAGGCTTGAGAGAATCTCCGGAGTGCAGTTTTTCAACAGAGGATCCGGAGGAGGGCCCAAGGGAAAAAATACTGCAGCCACAGGTAGAGCCTTCCTGCACATGGGGGAGACCCCAAAGAGACTGTGAACGTTCATAGGGGTGCAGGGTAGGCTAACACATGGCAAAGAATGGACTAAGGGACTTTTTGTCTGGATGATGGTGATTGGGATGTTGAGCACCTGATCATGAGTAAAAGGGACATTGCCGGAGCCTGACAAGAAGGCTGAAAAGCAGCTGGGGTTTTCTGTGGGGTTTTTTGCTGTTTCTTTTGATTTTCTTGAGTACAGGCCAAGACTGGCCCCTGGAAGGGTGTACCCAAAGAGGCCCAAGGACATCCTGGGGTAGAGGGTCAAAATAAGGCCACAACAGGCAGCACTGCGACTTGGCTGTGGAAGAATATTGTAAACACCATCTGGAGAGGCTAAACTGGGGTAAAGGGGAGGTTTTGGAGCCCCACAGAAGAAACAGGGATTAAAAGCAGGCAGGATCACCATTGGCAGTGCCTCCCAGGAATATATATGTCATCAAAGTTGTGGCACGCAAGAAAACGTAGGATCCACTTCCTGGCAGACCAGGTGATCCAGAGCCAAGGTCCACCTTGTCACCACCTGTGAGCAGATGAGCTAGCCTTCTTGGGTACCTTTACCCTTCAATCTATCCTTCCACGACACCATGCTTATCAACACCTTGCGTCAGATAAAATCTGCCTTTTTGAAAATTAGCGTCCTATATGCTTTTCCAGTCTCAGGATCCAGAATTCTATTGTAATGCGATTGCTTCCTCCCAAGTTACCCATCACCTTTACATCTTCCACCAGTTCTTCCCTGTTGTTCAGGACAGATCCAAAACAGATGACCCCCTAGTTGTATCCTCCAGTTCCCGGAAAAGAAAGTTATCCTCTATACAACATAGGAACAGGGTTGACATTTTATGTTTGACTGCATGATCCTTCCAACAGATGTCCAGAAAACTGGTCTCCCATCATTACCATCCCATAGCTTTTGGATAAATTTGTCACCTGCTTGAGGAGTGCTTCATCCACACCCTCTTCCTGATTAAATGGCCTATAATAAATCCCTACCATTATATCAGTGCCAATACTTCAACTTTTATCTTCACCCAAATGTGTTCTGCTTTGCTGTCTTCTTCCTCTTGAACCAGGGAACAAGTGTATGTGTTTTTGGTATACAAGGCAACACCACCACCTTTTCTCCCAACCCGGTCCTTCCAAAATAGAGTGAAACCCTCGATGATGACATTCCAGTCCTAAGAGCTGTCCCACCAGGTCTCTGTGATGTCAATCACATCATAGTTCTTTTCACAGGATGCAGCTTCCAGCTCATCTTATTTATTCCCCATACTACTCACATTAGTATGCATGCATCAAATGTATTTTGCATTCTAACATATTCACTCCCCATTTGTGCCACTTGTTGCAGTCCTGTAGCTCTCTGGCCCTTTCCTAGAGTTAAGGTGCTTCTTCAAGTCTTTTCCCTTCTAAACTGTGTGCTCTGTTGCTGGAGAGTTTTCATCACCATCTCCTGTGGAACCCAGTTTAAAGCCCTCCTACTAGTTGGCCAGATGATGCCCAAAGATACTGTTCCACAATCTGGTCAGATGGATCCCATCTCTTGATACCAGTCCTTCTCCCAAGAACATCCACCCATTATTGAAGAAGTTAAAGCCCTCACATTGACACCACCATCTCAGCCACATGTTCACTTCCAGGATATGATGATCTATACCTGGACCCTTGCCTTCCATGGGAAGAATTGATGAGAATATCAATTGTGCTCCAAGTTCCTTAATCCTCCTAACAAGAGAATTAGTGACATTACTAATTAGTTGTACAGCCTACCACACACAGTTAAAACACTTTTGAATTCATAGTGACTATCAATGCCATGGAAAACATAAAGATGTTTGGAGAAATACTGTCTTCATGAATCTGTTCTACTGACATGCAGAGGCGTAACAATGCAGATGGGCAGCAGTAACTTCCAGCTGTCACCCTGCCACTGGTGCAAATGCACAGTTATTGCAGCAGTGGTTTTTCCTTTCCCCCCCACCCACAAGTTGGTGCCCAGGCAGCTGCCTTAGCCTCCCTGTGCTAGTTACACTATTTGTGATATAAAAGATCATCTTCATTCCAGTGCTGATGTGGTCAGCGCACTTGCCTATTCAGTATTGGTATTATAAGGAATCTGGCATTAGATTTGTACTCACAAACTACATTATTTCCTTGCTCAAACAAGCTGTCTTCTAAATCTCTTCCCAACCTGTCATAAAAATAATTGTTCTTCTGAAGGGTGCCTATATCCTTGCAATTCAAGAACTGCAAAATTAAGTGACAGAAAATTCTATTGTGTAAAAAGAAAAAAAAATAGGAGTAGTTATGTCTGTCATCTCCATGAATAGGAATGTGTCATCTCTATGGCACTTGCTGTATTCAGAACCTTCCATGCCACAAAAGAAGAGAGAAGGCAGGATTTGTTCCAAAACATTGATGTTGTCCCAGACCTCCCAGGTACTGGGCATTGTTAGGCTCATATTTGGTGCAAGGAAGCCAAATGCTTACAACTCAGCACATGTTTAAGTGTTTTTCTTTTTTTCTTTTTGGATTGGTCCAAGACTGCCCTGCACCTCAGGATCACGTTTGAAGTTATCAGTGTTTGGGGAGGAGAAGAGGGGATTCTAATTGTTTTGGAAGTGTTGTTGTTTTTCAATAAGCTTTTAAAGTTCTTTGAAAATTCTAAATTTTAAGAAAACTCACTGTATTTGCCAACAGTATGGGACCTTGTATGTTTTACAATATAAGACTTGTTCATGGGTGACAGGAGTATTTCATTCACAAGGGCAATCATTCAATGATTTAGAAATTTCAGCAGACATGTTCATGGCATGAAATCCAAATGAGCATTGTGAAAACTTAAAATTGGGCTTGGACAGAAAACAAGTGACTTTTTAATGAAAAGCTTTCAAAAGGCGAATGCTTGGTTAGTTGTTCAGCACAGAAAATTTACCACAAATTGTCATTTAATGTAATATGAAATCAAAGCCAAATTGTTTCCTGATTCCATTTAGAATATGTTTGTAAGAGGCAGTAGGGGTTTATCCTATAGTAAAATAAAAGCTGAAGGACTTTTTCATAATGTTTTACTGAAGTTCCAAATGTGTAAGAATCATTTTCATGTTTCAGCATTACATCTTGAAAATACGTTCTCCTTTTCTTTCTTTCCAGGAAGAAAAAAGGAAACCCCAAATAAAAAAAATACATTTAAGATAATTTAAGAATAGTAGAATGGTTTCTCAGCCTGTGCAAATTGGAGTAACTCCTTTGGGCTAGGGACACACATTACACATAAATTGGTTTAAGTGAACAGAAACTGCTTTAAACCTGTAACAGAACATAAGTTCAGTGCACATAAACCAGTTTCAAAATGGCTGAAGCTGGTTTAAGATAAAGCTGGTTGAATGTAGTATCAGACTTAACTGATTTGGGTCAAACCCATTTATGCAATGTCTGTCCCAGACCTATTCCTGGTTTAAGTTAAACCAGAGTCCCCCAGCTTCCCAGGTGCTTTGCAGTCCTGGGCTGGGCTGGGCTGGGCTGGGCTGGCCTGGCCTGGGCTGGGCTGGCCTGGGCTCTCTGCTCCAGAGGACAGGGCTGGCCCCAGCCCTCTGCTCCCCAGCCAGAGCTCTGGCGAAGACTGCAGTCACAGCAAGGTCTGCCTGGCTTCCCCCTACCCCACCCCCCACTCGCCACTCATTGCTTAAGCAGGGATCCTCACCTTCCTCCCTTCCATCTCCCACAGCATGGACCCCAGTAGGGGGTAGCAAGTCTTAGACTGGGTTCTGCCATTTTTCAATTAGTCTTTGTGCGCCAAATGTATGTTCTGTTATGGGTATAGACCAGTTTTCAGTCACTTATAATGGTAAAAGTTTAATGTCTGTACTTGGCCTTTCACATTATAGCAAAATTTTTAATAATTCCCTAAACTGCAACTTCCTGCTTCTTGTTTACATTTACAAGCTGCTATTTGTGCATTCAGCACAGATACCTGATTGTCACTTCATGAACTAATGGCTGTTAACATGCACAAATAATGGGTTCCATAGCAATGAAACAAGATGTGTTGTCTGATGGTGGAGGCCCACTTAACGATGGCCATCAGGAATCAGAAATAGAATACATACCATATATTCTTTTCACCAGACACAACTGAACCCACCTGAAAAAGGAAAAAAAAACTGCCAGATGTAATACCACTATAGAGACAAATCAAAATAACCTTTTGCCATATAATGATACCCACATCATCTATATGTAAAAAGTATATATTTTTGTTGTACATGTTTAAGATGCAGGTATGTAGAACTCCATGAGTTGAACTGCAAATATTAGACCCTTCAGATTACAGTGCCAAACGTAAGACTTTTACCAGTTCTTATTAAATTCTTAGCATTAGATATGTATAGTGTCCTTATATTCAAAGGCATTTCTGCTTTTAAAAAATTATTTCATTAATTATTGTTAGTAGAATGTTCATAGTTACATTAAGTATGGATAAATAAATTTGGTTTTTATCATCCATTTTGTTTTTTTCAAAAATTGTGGAATTTTATTAGTGGCTTTAGTACTTATCTATTTTAATACATATGTATTCATAAAAGCTCTATATATCAAAATACAACCAAAAAGCAAAACAAAACAAGGATTTGAAGCAACTACCTCTCTTATGCTATCCAAAACCACCATACAGATGTGTTTAATGCCTCTCCATTTTTCTACATCAAAACAATATTTACTTAAATTATACTAGTGTCTGGAAGGAATTGGTGTTTTGAAGCATATTTATACCTGCTTTTTTCCACACACTTTGATCATTTCAAAAGCCTAAACCTTTTAGGTTGAAATTTTCTATCATACCTTGTAGAAAAAGATATATTGTTCAATGCATACATCTTATTCATAAATTCATAGATTCAAGGGCCGGAAAGGACCTCAATAGATCATCGAGTCCAAGCCCCTGCATAGGCAGGAAAGAGGGCTTGGGCCACATGAGAGCTCCTTTGCATGGCAGAGTGTTCTGCTGCAATTAAGAGCTTGCGTGCAGGAGAGTTCCCACCAATTTGCAGTTTCCTTTGCAAGATGCATTTCTTCTTTGCAGCACAGAAATGCACGGTGCAAAGAGTTCACGCTATTCGGATGCAAATTTGTGCCCCGCTATTGACCAGTGCTAAATTATTCACACGTGGCGGCTAGTAATTGGCTCGCTGGCCGTTTAAAATTCCGCGCGACTTCCGCCCAAGTCGAAGAGCTTTGAGCACGCTGCAGAGTGCCTCTGAAGTTATCTGACTTGCGGCTGCCGATCGATAGACTGATCACCTATCGATCTTTCTTCCCGTCACCGAGCGCAACCC
>NW_005843213.1:131090-133836 GCF_000455745.1 Alligator sinensis
AGGTTTCTGTTAGCCCTACTAAGTCGTAGGTGTTTTCTGCAAGCAGGAATGCTAGTTCATCCTGCTTGCTCCCCATGCTCCTAGCATTAGTATATTGGCACTTGAGCCCTGTGACTGGTGCCTTTAATGCCCCCCGGCTCTTATTCCCAAAGGGCCCCTTATTGCTTACCTGCTTATTGCTTACCTGTGCTATTCTGCTGGCCGCTCCATGGATTGCAGGCTCCCAATGTTCTCCGTCTTCAGGGTGGGCTATCCTTGTGGGTACCACATGGTTTGTTGGTCCACAGCTTCCCCCACCCTCATCTTCCCCTCCCCCTGACGAGCCTAGTTTAAAGCCCACCGGAGGAGATCCGCCAACCTAGTTCTTATTTCTAAGCTTTGGATGCAAAATTACATATTAATGAATATCAGAATACAACTACAAAAAGTCAACAGCAGTTTTCTGAAGAGAAGTCCAGCAAAAGTGGCTCATATGTACAACTTATCACAGTTATTTGGCATGACAGGTAAGATTTCTCTGTTCCATTGTGAATTCCACAGCATTCTTCAAACTGGAAAGGTTTAAGTGCTTGCATGAAGATGCATGGATTTAAACTAGGGCTGTCAAACAGTTAAAAAATTTGATCGTGATTAGTTGCGCAATAAAAATAATTAATCACATTTAATTGCAATTTGAAACACACAGCTAAAAATCCAAAATTATGCACAGAAAAACTAAAAGTTATGCAAAGTTATGCAGGTACTTTGTCAGGGTGTGTGTGGGGGGGATTTGTGAAGGTGTGGGGGGTGTGGGTGCGTGGTTTGGAGCTCTGGGACGGGGTTTCCCGCATACCGTGGCAGGTGGTGGGGTACTGTGGGTCAGGAGTGAGGGGTGGCAGCAGGGCTGAGGGGGCTGTGGTGTGGGAGTGAGGGGCAGACAGACACACACACACACACAGACACCGCCCAGCTGTGGGGTGGAGAGAGGGGAGAAAGGGTATGGGGACAGATTGAGACCCCTATGGTGAGGGAGGAAGTTGGGCAGGGGCGGGACAGAGCTGTTGGTGGCTCATCCATGGTTATGGTGGGGGGCACACCCGCTGCTGTGTGTATCCCTGGGGGAGGCATGGGGGGCATATGCCCCCCGGATTCGTGTGTGGGGCAGAGACAGGCTGCTGCTGCACATTGGGCTCTTAGCCCTGCTCCAATTGCCCCAGGAGCTGCGTGATGCTATGCTGTGACTCCCACCACCAAGCAAGCAGGAGATGTGGTGCAGCCAGCACACAGTTCCTGGGGAATGGCAGCAGGCCACAGAGCCCCAGCCCACAGCGGCATCCTGCCTCCCTCCACCACACACACACAAATCTGGGGAGGATGTGCCCCACATGCCTCCCCCAGTGTGCATGCAGTGACAGGAGCCCACCACCCCCACATCCCTGGACATGCCACCCATGGCTCCATACCATGATCTGCCCCAGCCCCAGGGCTCCATTCGCTCCAGCTCCTGCCCCTGCCTCCGCCCCACTCCCTCCCTCACAGTGGGAGCCTTGATCTGCCCCGACACATGCTCCTTTCCTCCCCCACATCCCTTCCCCTTCACAGACTTGCTTGCTGGGCACTGCTCCATACACCATGGGACTGCATTCCTGGCCACTTGCAGGATGCAGCTGCATGTCTGTGTGCACCCCTCCCCACCGCTACAGTTCCCTGGACCCCGTGCCCAGGATCCTCTGCAGTCCTGTGCTGCCACCACTGCCCTGCTGGGTAGCCCAGAGGCGGCGGTCATGGTGGCGAAGCAGAGCCCAGGCACAGGCTCCACATGCATCATTAACCCAAAAATTAATGAGAATAACGATTAACGCACATGTTAATTGCAATTAATTGACAGCCCTAATTTAAACACATATGTAAAAATTTTGTTCAATCAGGACCAATCTGCACAGGGAAATGCTTCATCCAGAGACAGCATTTGTTTGTGCTGAATTAATATCAGACTGTGCTCTGCTTTATCTTCCATTTTGGTGCTTAAATGTACTTCTTTTAGAATGAGAAAAAACTACATCTTTTTTTATATTCTTTAACCTCATTGTGTTGTACTATAGAGGTATAATCTAGTACTTCAGTGCAAAGACATGCTGTTGCATGGCAATTGTTATTTGGATAGCTATATTTTTAGTTTAAGGCAGGATAGATATCTCTCTATATCTTTAGAGTCTATCTGTGGAAAACTTCCTCTTCTCTAGTGATGGGAGGTTTACCTGACACAGTGATTTTAGACAAATACTGCATTCTTACTAATTAGGCTTCATTAAAACCAGTAACAAAATGAGACCTTTTAGTTGAGTTTAACTTGGTATAATTTGTTTGGGAATTAACCTTAAACTACATGAATTAAACTTAAACTACTGAATTAACCTTAAACTACATCACGTTCATAGAAGCAGAAAGTTGAAAAATAGTGTTGACAGGTCTTGTGGCCACAGGGGCAGCTGTGATGCCCTCTAGGGGCCCTGCAACTCCTGCCTGGCTCCAACTCTAACATCAGTCTCTCTAGATTGTTTATCTGCCATACCTTGTTCTTAATATTAAAGGTTGATTATGGGAGGTTACCAACAGGCCTTAGAGTGAGCCTTAATCCTAATAATTTTCCACTGGGTCCCAATCCAGTCCTCAGGCCTGATAGGTCCCTCTCAGTCTGATTAGGCCCTTATTGTAAAGCACCTATTGTCCTAAGGGCAAATTGCATTGCTCATTTTTCTTCCCTACA
>NW_005843213.1:133867-148987 GCF_000455745.1 Alligator sinensis
TGCCCCAAGCTTCGCAGATGTATCGTATCATTGTTCACTTTTTGGGCCTGCTTGACCATCACTCTTTTCTTCTCAGCTAGACCTTCTAGCCCAGGCCCACTGCATCAGACCTGGCTTTGAGGTACTAGCTCTAGTTTGACCCTTCCGGTCAGCAGGCCCCTGACCCCTGTGTGGTTATGGCCTTCTCAGCACGAGGCCTCTGGCCCCTGTCTCGCTGTACTCTACTTGGGTGCCAGACCTCTGTGGCCCTAATGTAGCACTGTGCCCACTCTGGGCTCAACAATCACTTGCAACTGTGCCCCTCTCAGGTGCCAGGCTCCTGACCCCTGGGTGGCTGTGCCCTGCTTGGGTGCTGGACCCCTGATCCCTTTGTGGCTCTGCAGCATTACATTCTGCCCCTGTCTGGGCTCAGCAGTAGCTCAAGCCTTGAGCCTCCCCCTGGCAGGGCTCAAGGTGGTCATGTGCCTTTCAGCCACTAATGGAACCTCCCCTATAGTCCCAACCCAAATCACCATTGTAAACAGTAACATAAGTGATAAGCTCCTGGGCTATAATAAACACAAACAACAGCAGAAACAGCCCTCTGGAAGGCCAATATGCATTTCAATCAAGAATATTGGGCCACATGCTCCTTCTTTTCCAGCTGGCTCACCAGGCACTAGAGAGTAAATCAAAAATCAGACTGAGAGAATATAACAGTTAATTCACTATACTGTACACTCAACACCCCAGACAATGTGGAAGGTTCCATGCTTAAGTGATTTGGGGGAAAACATGTAAGGAGATGCAATGATCCAAGAGTCAATTAACTTCTTTTTCACGAGGCCCCTGAGACTCATGTTTATATGAATATGTTCATAAAATCCAGTGATTTCTACCCCTTTTGTGAGGAAGGGAACAACCTAAAAGTATGAAAGGAGAATTGAGAGCCATATGGTTCTCAAAGCACAAAGTGCTGTGAGGATGAAAGAACAACTTATGGATTGGAGAATCTCATCAAGTATGGTGTGAGTGAAGAAAATAGTTTGTTATAGTTTTCAGCAATTTAGAAAAATGGACACTGAGGACTAAAATTGTAGTGTTAGGAGCCATTTCCTTACAAAAGGAGTATTTAAATCTAAACATAGAAATAGGCTGCTCAAGTCCTTTCAATAGGATGGACAAGTTAGGCTATTTTGATAGGAGCTTTTGCAGGAAAAGGAGAAGCACAAAGTCATTTGAAATTCCACCAAAGGGTCAGTTGAGATGAATGTTATCACAAATAGAAAGGTAGAGAATGTAAAGATAGATTTTCAATAAGATACTTATAAAATGCAAACAAAGACAAAATGTTCCCTTTTAAGTGTACTAGAAAGAAAAGCTTAACAAAACAATTATCCTAACTAAAGTGGGAAGAGTGAGGCAAGAGAGTCAAGTTTTTTATCTGAGAGATGACTTACAGACAAAGAAAGAAAAGATTTAGGAAAGATTTTCTTCTCAAAGCCAATCAACAGAATTCTTTCAACTATTGCCATTGAATATGTAAAATAATAAAACCACTCACACAGAAAACAAATACACATGTATACGTTGTCAGATATGCAACAACCTATATCCAGACAAAAACACCATAGAACAGCAAAATGTTTGCTTAATAGTGGTACATAGGCAACCATTTCACATGAAACAAATCAGATACTGGCAGAGCTGTTAAAGTTTAAAGTCCCCCCTCTACAATTACAATAGCTTCTCTTATCTTCCTTTGTACATGTGTTGACAGGAATTCAGTATCAGTATCTATCTCTGTAACAAGATAGATTCTCCATTACATCAGGTAACAGAGTAATGATCTGTTCACTAGCAATAGTTTTAATTGCTTGGCTGTGACAGAAATGGTTGAATTTTGCCTTTTTTATTCATTCAGTTTCCTTCATCTTTATCATATATCCCACTGCAAGGACATGGACATCCTTTTCCACTCAGTACAAACAGCCTTGTCCTTCACCTTCTTTATGAAATCATGATATCTAATAACTGAAAAAAATTACACAAATGTCTTCTTTCTTTTTCTTTGATTACTCTGAGTCTTTAAACTGGTGAAAAAATATATTTACTGACATACAAGATGCCTGGCAAACAAGTGATTTAATGACTCAATCTTTATGACTGTGGGCAATTATTTATAGAACTATTGTTATTATCAACACATACTATTATTTCTTAGAAGATCAGCATTTCAAGGGAACAAACACATTTTGTGTGTGGGAAACTTGTTTCATTAAGTGAGAATAAAGTAACATTTTAACTCACATTTAACTCAATCATCCAGAGTGTCTGTGCCAAGGAGCCATCAGTCCAAAATTATTATTTGTTCTATGAAAAGAAAAGGAAGAGGGGGTAAAAGAAGAAGAGACAGAGAACCAGAAAGAGACAGAGAGAGAAAGGGTCTGATGAGATGAAGTTGAAGGACAAGTTCACAGTTCTTGTTTCTCACATGGCTATTAGAGGCTATCTCCAAAGTCTATTTGTGTCATGCATCTCTCCCTCTGTTAAGATAACTGAACTGATGTACAGAAAAATGTGACTTTGGTTGCTGTTCTCACCAGCTCCAAACAGAGCAAATAATTCATATATTAAAATGCAGTAGTCAATCTCTAATCGAGAAAAGGGTGAAAGTGGATTTTTCATATAAACTTCCCAAACGGTATTGCTACCTCATTACACTAAAAAGCAGCAATAAAATACATTATCTGGTTGAAGAGGGATCACAAATATATCCCAACTCCAACTGTAAAAAGAATATTGATGGGGACCATGGCCCTAACAGAAAAGTTTTTGCTAAAAAACAGTCCTGCAGCCACTGAGTGACCTTCAAATAATCCAGGGCCCTGGACAAAAATCAATAGGGAGCAGGGTTTCTTCTAGCAACCAAGTCTAAAAGTTATGGGCCAGCATGAAGAACTAGCTCAGGGTGGAAACAGATATTTCTTTTTGTTGCCTTTGCCATAAAAATGCCAGATGTCCAAGCCCTTTGTCTCACCAGACCGTGGTCATGACAAAAGGTAGTAATAATTTGTGCTGCTTTATTGCATCTATTAGCTTGATGGCAGGAGAGTGCAGGCAGCCTGGAGCTACCCCAGGCAGGTGCTCTGAGGGACTGAGGGGCCCAATCTTGCATACCCTAGGAATTCATGCACAGGATCAGGCCGCTCAAGGCCTGGGAGCACCTTCCTGGCCTTCCCTGCTTACCAAGATGCATCCGAAGGGATCTCTGGGACACAGCTTGGTTAGTGGGCAAAGTTAGGATTGCTCTGCTTAACAAGGCATGCCTCAGAGATCCCAGGGATGCATTTCAGTAAGTGGGGAAAGTTGTACAGGTATAGGCACTCCCAGGGTTTGAGGGCTCTAATTCTGCTAGGGAATTCTTGGGGTCTGGGCCTCCCAAACCCCAGGAGAAAACATCAGCTGTTGTCACATCAATAGGTGGGACAATGGGTGACATGTGTTTGGCCCAATAAAGTGGACCAGCTGCCCAGGACACATCCTGACAGTTGCTCCACTCCATTTGGCAGCATCCATTTCTACCCTCAGTGAATTATTCAGGGTAAAAACAGGCATCAGATTTAACCCTGCTGTGCTTGTTCTGGCCTTTGACTGTCAACTAAAACACAAGTCAGATTTGGGACAGTAGTTTACACACACAGCTTTTATGGCCACTAACTTGAATTAGCCCTGATTGTCCTCAGATACTTCATAGGCACTTTAACTGGGACAATGGGTTGATAGGTCTGTAGGACCCCTGCAGAAAAAATATAGTCCCCAGAAGAAATCCAACATCTGTTTTTAGCTTCAGAGGCTGGCAACAAGGAAAGGATTCTTTTTGCCCTATTGAAGCACAAGTTCACTTCCAAGGATTTTTTAATACACAGGACAAAATACTTATCCCATAGAGTACCCGTAGAATCTTATGGGATCACAAATGAGAAGGCAGGCAATTCACAAGACCATCTCTGCATTAAACATGTCAAATGGTTTAAGGCAGCGCTGTCAAAGGTATGGTCTGGAAGCTAGATTCAACCAACAGAGCCCTGTTATCTAGTCCATAGGGCTCCTGAAGAGGCTGAGAATTTGGAGGCAGAGTGAGCAGGGACAGAGTATGAAGAGCCCTGCTGTTCAGATCTGGCCAAGGAAGTTTGATACCCCTTCTTTAAGAATACTATAACCACATGGGTTTAAGAAGAGTGGAGACACCAAAAATTCATCAGTATGGCTAGGGACAGACATTCAAAAAGTCTGAACCTAAATTGATTCAATCTTTGCAGGTTAGTCTAACCTGGCTGGCTGAACTGGTTTGTAACTGGACAGACATTCTCTCTGGACTGCAGACATTCTCTCTGTGCTTACATGCCTGCAGTGGCTCAGGCTAGAAGCTGGAGGGGGGTGGGCACTAGAGCCTTCCTTCCCTTCCAGAGTGCTGAGCTGAAGGTTGGGAAAGGGGTGGGTGGCCAGACTCAGGCAGGACCTCTTATTAGGGAGGTCTGCCTGCATCAGCCCAGGCTTTTCCCCGCTGACTGCTCAAGGGTGGGAGTGTTGCCAGGCCCCAGCCCCCTGCTAGCATTCTGAGGCACAGGGGGATATGCAGTGCATGCATCTGTTGATGATACAGAGCTTTTCAATCTCTCTCTCTGCTTCTTTATACTGTCTGGAGCAAACTGACAGGCAAGCAAGTTCAAATTCTTCAACAACTGACCAGCTGACCTGTTGTTTAGCTTGAAAAAGCCCTAAGTTGTCACTGTTCTGTCTGCCTGCCTCAGTGAAATTGGAGAGACGCACACACAGACACCTCTTGGCATTAGCTAGCATCTGTGGGGCTGGGGTCTGTGCTGTGGGAGATGAGAGGGAGGGAGGCGAGGATCCCTGCTTCAGCAGCGAGCAGTGAGGGTGGCGGGTAGGGCAGGAGGAAGCAAGGCAGACCCTGTTGTGCTTGCAGTCTCTGCCAGAGCTCCAGTCAGGGAGCAGAGGGTGAGGAGCTGGCTCTCCTGTGGAGCAGAGAGCCCTGCCCAGGCCAGACAGCATGCCGTGATGCTGGGAAGGTCTGATTTATCTTAAACCAGCAAGGGGTCTGGGACAGACATTTCATAAACCAGTTTGAGCCAAATCTGTTAAGTCTGATACTACATTCAACTAGGTTAATCTCAAACTGGTTTCAGCCATTTTCAAACTGGTTTATGTGCACTGAACATCTGTTCTGTTACAGGTTTAAACCAGTTTCTGATCACTTAAACTGTTTTATGTGTAATGCCTGTCCCTAGCCTATATGTGTACACTGACTACAGATGTTGCCTTTGCTTTTTATGTTATTTATCAAATACATATTTAAGATCAGCCTGTTGTATACTACTCACTATCTGAAAAAGATTCATTCTACTAAACGAATGCTCCTTAATTTCAATATCTACTTTTGCTAATTTATTTCCTCAGGGATAACAACCTTTAAAGCAAATTAAAGTATAACAACCTTTATGGCTTTCTTGTTTGCCTTTTGTGCAGCTGTTTATATATTTCCGTTTCTACATTTCCAGTCCAACAGATGAAAAAATGTGATGAGATTATGGTGCTGTTCGAAACTCTCGTTTTCACAAGTTAATTAAATTAAGGGAATTCATTATAAGATTTGAAGCATTAAAAGAGGAAGAGAAAGGTCAGGAGAACATAAACCTTATCTGTCCAGGTATTTCATTATTGAAAGTGAGGCTCACAGGCCAGCTCTTATAGAGGCTCAGAATTAGAATACTATTCTTGTTATTATTAGAATAGAAGATGAGTAAATGGTGGAAGTGTGTTAAAGAGGATTTCTTGGGACAGGTGTGAAAGTAGGTGGAACAGAGGCAACGTGGTCCTCCTGTCAGCTGAAAATGAAGGGCGCCTGCACAAATGCATCAAGGCTTCTCTGATGTGTCATAATTACAGTGCATTGGAGCAGCCTTGATTAATCAAAGCTGCTGGAGCATGGTAATTACCGCACTCCAGTATCATGTATATCAGCATCCCTGTGCTGAAAAATGGCATTTGGGGTGCTTTAACTAACGCTCTCAGAGCTGCTCTAATTAAAGCGGCTCCCTCTCCCCCTCTGCCTCCTGGGGCACACGTATAAATGCCTGATGGCTCTGTGTGTCAAAAAGCAACAACCTGAGGACAGGATGATGCTGAATGAGGTGCACAGCACACTGAAGAATGTACACTGTCAGCAGTATGAGATGGCTGAGAAAGCTTTGCACAGAATCAGGCCTTACCTGGAGAGGCTAAGAGACCTAAAAGGTCAAAATCAAAATTATTAGTCCCTAGGCTTGGCAGACTTGTAGGTTTATAATTCTCTTCTCCCAAGCTGTTCCTCGTGACTCTAGGAGGAAATTTCCAAGGCACATCTTGTTTCCTGTTCCTTTTTAAATCACGTTTTCATGAAGTTTCCCTAAAAAGGGTACAAAATAGCCCAAGGAAAAGAAAGACCCCAATTTTAGTTGTATCTGAATTTCCAAGGTATTACTCCAAGGTATTATTTAGTTATATCTGAATTTCCAAGGCATTAAGCTTGTTATAATATTAGAAACATTTTTAAAAGGTCACTTGCTGATCACACAGACCAACCAGAAATTTATGTATTATAAAGGCCAACTTCCATGAGACTCAGCAAGAAGCCTGAGACCACAATCAAAATTGGAAAGCAGAAGCTATTTGCTTTGATTGATCAAATGAGATCTTTAACATAGGGAGGTCATTCAAATGCAAGTGTTTACTTCATAAAGGCAAACCACTGGAAAGAAACAAATGGAACCCTTATGGCTTAGTCTGGCCCACTGTTAGCATAAGCATTTCTTAGGCTCTTGACCCTACAATGAGTCATCCCAGCTAGGAATGGCTAAAAATGTGTTTTTCAGTGCTGTATACAGTAACTAGAGTACTAATAATTCACCAAATAGGCAAGTTCTAGATTTAACTGACCTCAAAAAGTATTCTAGTTTGAAAATAACTATTGAGTTAAATATGAAAAGAACCATAGAGCACTTAAATGCTCTGGTTCTGTAAAACACAACTTACGTAACTGTTTTCTGGAAAGCTAACATATAATAGCTTAAGAACCTTTTGCATGCATTTTCATAGCTACACATCTGAACATTCTTTTAAATAGAATTTCAGTATTTCTTTAGTTATTTCTGGAGTTGTCTTCCATACTGTGCTGGCTTGTCATCAAAGACAAAATGTTGCAAAATATGATTTAGTTACTGTAACATTATTTCCTAGTATTAAATTGTACTTGCATATAAATAATTCATTGATGTCTGTGCAGATCCAGGAGATGCACAGATCTATGCATGTTTGAATATATCCTCAGGTGGGTGTCTGCAGGTGTAATATATACAATCATTGAGAGCAGAACAACATTTTCATTCCCACTCTTTCATCATAAAAGACAAAAGTTATGGATAGATACATTCCGTTGCCATGCATCATTTAAACTGCTATTTTATGTTTCCCGTTGTACAAATTTTATGTTTCCCATTGTACACAAACAACCCCCGATTTTGCTCTTGCCATGAGATAGACTGCAAGGTGACTTCCAGATGAGTTGTCTTGACAATTCACAGCAGGACTTTTTTCCCTGATAATTTCAGTGCAGTTAGTTGAAAATTTACAATAAAGCTGCATATGTAAATAGTTTAACCCCATTTTGAACAGGAGTCAGCTATGCTGCACTGAGAGATTTTTAAGCATGTGGGCTTCAGCAATAGAGATTCAAGGAATTCACAGATGTTGATAAGATGGACAAGATGACCGAAGTGCACGTGCCCTCTGTTACTGAAGAACAGCAATTACTAGTTCATTTAAGTTATGCAGTTCTTACTTTCTTATACAAACTCTTGTTTTATTGTTCAGTAAATTTAAAATAACAATTTTGAAAGAAATCTCTACTTAGTTTTTGTGCATGGAAACAGAATTGGAACACAAACCTCACAGCTCTTAAATACGTGTTAAAATGCATATCCCTCAGAGCTTTAAATTAACTGTCTAACCAAATAAAACTACAATTTTATACCCTCTTTACATCATTTAATATACAGTATCATGTGACTCCACTATAATTTATATGTAGTTAAGAAAAAAAAAAACACAGTTGCTCATAGTACTTTAAAAACTGGTAATAGGAATAGTACAAAAATAGGGATAGTATTAAAATGTACTGTCAAATTACTTATAATTGGGATATAGCTAACCAATAGAAAAATGTCTTAGTCTATATCACATCTACTCACCTAGAAACATTGTTCAGTTTCTGCTTCCTGAACTGGTATCAGATAATGTTTGTCTTCCACTCTCGTGCAAATTCATAATCAAAGAAGAAGTGACCATAAGTCACTTACAAATCAACAAGAAATTTCCTAAAAACAGTCCCAGTGTGGTTCTATTGTTTATTGAAAGGCTGTCAGGAAATGCATTACTAACTTTAATATGATGGTATTCTTTAAAAAAAATCTGAGCCATTACTGGGCAACTACAAGTCATCAACTTAACTTATTCATACAAAAAGAGTTTGCCTATTCAGTCATTTCTGAAAAAGGAAATAGAAAACAAAAACTTCACAATTTAATCATCCTTTTCAATTATTTCTTTCCCAGTCAGTCATGAGTATCACTGATTATCTTAAAATAATATATTTACTAACAATGTACAAGCCAAGAAAGGAATATATTCAAGAGAGACATTATCCGTACTGTGTTTAGACTAATGGCGGTGCTACTAGTATTGTCCAGCTTCATTAGAATGGTTACAGAGACCAAGCTGCACTACAATCAAGAAGGAAGTCAAAAGAATATCATCTCTGAGAAAAACAGCTAGAAACAGGGGCTAATTATGCTTCTGAACCATTCTGTTTTCTTCCTTATAGTTACTGAAGTCCATTTCATAATGTGGGGCCTGTAAAAACCAGAGTGTATAATCTCATAGGATGTCCCTTTCTGGAGTCCAAAGGTGGCATTTTAATAACATTGGGGTCATTACAGAAATAAAGAATTGCAGGACAAAACCCTGTTAAGCAACCATAATGAATTTGAAGGAAGTTTAACAGGCAAGATGGAGAATATGTGACTGATCAGTGATATGTAGGTCTGTTTAAAGTGGTCATTCTCATTAAGCCCAATATCTGAGGTTAGGTTATATCTATGACAAATAGATCAGTCCCTCAAAAATTATTCATCTGCTTCTTATTTTGACCCACATATTTGGCTGAAGAATCATCTCCTCTTATCAAAAAAATCAAATTAGTAAAATGTCAAATAAGGCATAATATAGTGATAGAACATCCCTTTAATTAGTGATATAGGAATCATATTAGACTGCATGTGGATTTCACAAAGAACTACTTTTAACAGTATGTAAAAGATTAAAAGAAGAGAAAGTCAAAACAAACAAACAAAACAAGATTTTCCTGCTAATGAAGTCTCATAGGAACAGGGCTAAGGTCCTTACATACTTGCCCTGTTCAGAGATCTCAATCTTGGAGACAGAAAAAAGGCCCAATCAGGTTAAAAACCCCATCAGCCCAGGAGATCACTTCTTTAAACCCAGCAGATTATTAAACCTTGAAACTATAACATCAGTCTAGCTTCAGGGCTCAATCTTTGTAGACTCAAGGCATCCCTCAGAAAATGTTAGCTCTTAGTTTTCACTCATTTTTTAACTACAGAAACATAATAAAGGAATACATCGCTTTCAAAGAACTCAGAAAGGACCTTCTTACACCGTTTGTACACTTAAGGCTCTGCGAAATTTTGCCAGCTGTTTCGTTTCGATGCTGTTTTGACTTGTTTCGCGCTCAAAACAGCAAAATCAAAATGAAACAAAGGGCCTCAAAACAGCCTTGAAATGAAACAAGGGCAGTTGAAATGTTTCAAAAGTTTCAAAGCCTGTTGAGTTTTGAAGGTGAAACTGGGCTTGCCTGCAGGGAAACAGAAAATAAGGAGAGGGAGAGGGAAGGTGGGGGGGAGGGAGGGAAGGACTGCTATCATATTGCCAGGTACTGTTATCCTTCCCTGAGCTACATTCTAATCCCAGTGCTCTGGGGGAGAGATGGAAAAACAGCATAAACAGCAGCATTGTTTGAAATAGCCTGCTTTCTGCCTTGGGGTCAGTTACTGAGCTATGTTCCAGAAGCTCAGGAGCATTAAACAACAAAGACTACTACCATTGATTTCCTACTTGCTAGCCTAGTAAGTGGGATTCTGCAATACCTTTTGCTTTCTTTCTAGGCCCTTTTATTTTATTATTATATTCACTGATTTATTCTTTTCAATTTCATAATTATATTGCATATTATACTATAGAATATATAGGAAGACACATATACATTTATATATTTTTATTTTATACAGTTATATATTGCATATTATACTATAGAATATATATAGGAAAACACATATACATTTATATATTTTTATAAAGACAAGACACTATGAAACACACCATGAAGCATGCTGGAAAGGCAGCTGGCAAGCCTTCAGGGAGGGACGGAAGGGGGAGTAGAGGGAGAGGTGTAAGTTCCCAATCCCCCCAAACTGAGAGACAGCCTCTTTGCTACAACAAGCAGGCATGAGGCTTCCATTAGTACTGGCAGCAAGAAGAGGGGAGCACTGCCAGTGCCACTGCCTGTGCCTGAGTCTGCATCCCCTCAAAGAGCACCAACATAACCCACCATCACCACCACCACCATGACAACAAGCAGCAGAACCAGCATGACATTCTCCTCCACCCCCATTTCACATCCCATGCTGAGCCTTCAAGTGCCAGAGGAAGAGCTGGAGCTGGATCTGAGTGCCTTAGCAAGGGAAATTCTGGGGAATCATCTGAGTTTGTGCTCCATTCCCCTCAAGTTTCCCCTAGAGCTAGGTCTCCTTCCCCAGAAGGCACATCAGAAGAGGCTGAGATACAGGTTGCAGAGGCAAGTGACTCAGCCAAGTCCTCTTCTGTTGCTGTGCCTCTCTGCCTGCTGAGGAGGGGGAAATTGCAGCATCCACACATGCACCCACACCCCAGAAGTGAGCAGGTAGTGTGATCTGGGATCATTTTGAGCTGGCAGATGATCCCACATACGCTATCTGCCTGCACTGCCGAGAAAAAAAAACAGCTGAGGCAAGGAAACAAAATACATGAGCACCATGGGGATGCTGATGCATCTCCGCAGGCACCATCCCCTTGCCCTTGCTCCTCAGCTTGGAACCAGCGGGAGTGTGCCCAAAGGGAAGTCTTATTCTCACTCCAAAGTGCCCAACCCCCCGAAGCAGAGGCAGGCCACCCTCAAACAGTGCAGGAAAGGCAGACAGAAAGCTGGGAGAGTTGCAAGGGCAAGTGAGATCAATCAGAGCACTGGGGAGATGACTACTGTGGATGGCCAGCCCTTCTCCTTACTTGAGCAGCCAGGGTTCAGGTGCCTCATGGTGCTCGTGGCCCCATCGTACCAAGTGCCTGCATGCACCACCTTGAGCAGGATGGTGGTGCCCTCCCTGTATGAGGCATGCAGGGAGTACTTGAGGGAGCAGCTGCACAGGGCGGGTCTGCAGGTAGCCTTAAACTTCCCCTTGGACATCTGGAGCAGCCAGGGTGGAGATCACACTTGCCACTCCCTTACAGGGCACTGGTGTGACCAGTCAGGCCATCAGTGTGGGTTCTCCTTCAAGCCGAGGCGGTGAATTAGTCCCACATGACAACAGAGATCATGACCATGAACTGTTTGGTGCAGGAGTGGCTCATTGGGTAAGGCGAGCTCACCCACGGATTCATGATCATCCACAACAGGGCCAATATGGTCATGACGGTGCATGATGCCAACTTTGTTGGCATCTGCTGTGTGGCACACAAGTTCCACCTCATAGTCAGGGACACTTTGGAGGGGGACAGGGCTGCCAGTGACAGCGCCAGCACCACCAGCAAGTTCATTTCCAAATGCAGGAAGGTGGCAAGTTATTTTCACTGGAGCATCAAGGGGGGCAAGATGCTGTGCGACAAACAAGCAGAGCTGAACATCCCGCAGAACAAAATCATGCAGGATCTGGGAACCCAGTGGAACTCCTCATACCTGATGCCACCTTGCCAGCTGACTATTCAGACTGGGCACAGGTAGCCAGAAATCTAGGCCTAGACATCCTGCTAGCACAGGAGTGGCTGGACAGGGTCAGCTGATAGCTCACTTTCTCCCATATAAACCCTTGACCCAGAACAGGAATGGTCTGGGCAACAGAGCTCAACTCCTACCTAGAATGTCTGTTTCTTGCAGCTTATGCCTCTGCTTACTATGTGCGATCTCCTGGGCACTTGATGCTACTTGCCCTCTGACTCTGTGCTCCGTCTGATCCTTTGGATTTCTAACTTGACTTATCCCTAAGCTCTACTCTCTGCTTGATCTCCTGGCCACTTACCCAAGCTCACCCTTTGACTCCATGCTCTGGCTCCTCTGGCTTCCTGACTCAGCGTGTTCCCAGACCCAGGTCTTGGCTTTCTGATCTGGCCTGTACCTGGATTCTGCTCACTCCTCCCAACCCCAGTCAGCCCCTCAAATCCCAAGTTACCCCCAGACCTGACTGCTCATGACCTGATGTGACAGCCCCACCCAACCATATCCATTAGGCATGTACACAGCCGAGCAATGAGGCAGGGCAGCCATGCTGCATGTATTGTCTCTACTACTGCTGTCAAGATCCATCTCTGGTTAGCTTGAGAGCTGTGACAGAAGCTGCCCTCAGAACATCTTTGCTGCCCCATATGTGGGTTTATATATGCCCTCAGGCTCCTGCTCATCACCACTGCTCAGGTTGGTCAGTTTGAGACTCAGATGAATCCCAGGACATTCTCTTCTCCTGCAGTCTTCCAGGCATACATAAAACAGATGGTTCTCTTCATGCTCCGCTAACTGTACTTCCCGGCATGCCTTGCTGCTCTTTGTGGATTCGGCAATCTCTGCGACTCCTCCAACCATTGTTGAAGCAGTAACCAGAGAACCACTTCTGTGATCTTTTATGAAGGGCAGGGGCTCTTAAATGCTCTTACAGACTAGGTTACATGTCAATTATTGGAGAGAAAACAAACTGATGAAAACTACTTTCCCTTTAATAATGTCCCATCAAAAGAAGAGAATTAATCACAGTTCATAAGACCCTTACTACAGGATCTCATTCAACACTCCCAGTCTTAGGACAGTGTCTAGGCTCCTGCAGCCTCAGAGAGAAACCCCCACCATAGCAACTCAGCAGCCCCTATTTCCTGCTCAGTTTTCTCTGAGGACCTCTTTTAAATAATCCATTCACAGGAAGAGGAAGAGAGCCTCTCTGATTTACTGCAGTTTGTTTCGACTGTAGGTTCCAACTTCCCATCTGTTTCTCCACAAAGCTAGAACAAATTCCCTGGCTAATGCAGACCCAGCACTGAGCCATCATTTAAGGCATGTTGCCCACCTGCAGTTAGAGGATGGAGTTGTGATTCAGAAGCTCACCAGTGGAAGCTGCTTAAAATGCACCTTAAAATAGGGTTACCATACATCCAGGTTTTCATAGACATGTCCTCTTTTTGGATCCTCCCATCTCTGTCCGGGAGTTTTTGTTAAATATCAAGACATGTCTGGGATTTTGCTCTGCCTCTGCTCAACATCAAAGTTTTTTCCGGGTACTTCCCGGCTTACCCAGCAAGGAGCTGCTTGGGGCTGGGGTGAGGAGGGGGAAGGAGGATTGCAGGCAGGGGCATCATGTGGGTCTCTGCACCACCCCAGCAGCTGCAGGCAGCTCAGTCTATGGGGGCAGGGGTTGGTGGGACAGGGTTGGGGACTGTCCAGAGATGTGTGTGCTATGTGTGTGTGTGTCTGTGCATCTGTCTTAGTGTCTGTGAGGAGATGTGTGTGTGAGGGGGGTGGGTGCCTAAGCTGTCTGGGCACTGGCACTGCAGCAGGGTGGGGAGGCAGGGAGATGCCTGCCCCTCCAGCAGTGGAACAGAGAGGTTGGGAAGAGGAAGGAATTCTTTAGGGGCAGCAGGGAGCTGCATGGGCAGCAGGGCTGGGAGGGTCAGGGGGCTGTGAGTTGGGAGTGAGGGGCACCGACAGGGCTAAGGGAGGCAAGGGGCTGCAGGTCAGGAGTGAGGAGCACTGGCAGGGCTGGAGAAGTTGTGGCTTGGGAGTGAGGGGCACCATGGGGTGGAGAAATCTGGGTCAGGAGTGTGGGGCACAGGCAGTGCCAGGGGGCTGTGGGTCAAGACTGAGGGGTAGAATCAGGGATGGGGGTGGGAGGCTGCAGGTTGGGAGTGAAGGGCA
This sequence comes from Alligator sinensis, assembly GCF_000455745.1. NCBI lineage: Eukaryota > Metazoa > Chordata > Crocodylia > Alligatoridae > Alligator > Alligator sinensis. Next base: position 148,188 of record NW_005843213.1, read on the forward strand.
CAAGAATGGTCTGGGGGGCAAGGTACTGTGGGTTGGGAGTGAAGGGCAGCAGCAGGTCTGGAGGAGGGGGGGCTAGGGCTTGGGAGTGAGGGGCAGGGCACAGGCATATCACTGACCCCCATCCCCCAATCATATTATTCTGCCCTGTCCCCTGGACAGGTGTCCTCTTTTTTTAAACTGGAAATATGGTAACCTTACCTAAAAACGTTCTCTACTCTGAAAGCTCTACTCTGAAGACCTCTTACAAGAGTAGCATTTTTCCTGCGTTAACGCTACAAACATCAGAATAGAATCAGCTCCAGGGTATGAGTACAAAGAGGCAATGAATATTTTGGTTAAGTAACTGTCGAGCCAGCCAGTCTGCATTTTCAATTCCCTCAAATTCCCTCAATTCCCTCAAATCCAGCAAACAGAATGTATGCTGGATTTGAGGGAATAACTATTCTTCCTGCTAAAGACCGAAACAGGAGAAATAAGGGCTTATTACATTTATCTCAGGTGACAATCATGCAATAAATTTTAACATGCCAGATGTTCAGACTATTTATCACCCAATAACAAGCCACAAAAATGGTGATCCAACCTCAAAGATAATACAAGATATTACTTGTAAAATGTAGAACCTTTGCTGTTCATTTGTATCATGCTCTCATTTGAACATGTGGCATATTACCCATACAGCGACAGTGTTTGACCATGTTCTCCAGCATCCCTGAGTGAACTGCTCTCTCCCACCCACCCCCCTCCTTCCTGCAAAAGGACCTCTGTGACTCATACTGAACTCTATTGCTGCAGGGTAT
>NW_005843213.1:148997-157069 GCF_000455745.1 Alligator sinensis
AACCAGTCTTCCATTTAGCACTTCTCCCCTGTGAGGGCCAGAGTGTATACAAGCTCTCAGCATGCTTTACGTGCACACAGTATGACCCTGAAAGAAGGGGAGAGAATTTGTTCAGAAAACTGCAGGCAGGACAAGATGGGGAGAGAGGAAATGCACATACATAAAAGCAACTCATAAGGTCTCCTGGCAGAGTTTGAGACCCAGTGTTTTTGCCCTCCCCCGCTCCATTTTGCACAGGTCTCCCTTGTTGTAGGCAAAGGTCAGGAAAAAGCTTCTTTACCCAGAGCTCACCTATCATTGGATCTCTCTCGGACCTCATTTCTCATTAGCAACACAACTGACGGTGTAGGAGAGGGGCTGACAGCCCCTGCCAACAGCTCTCCAGCTTCCCTAGCTGTGGAGTGCTAGCAGAAGTTTCCAGGACACTTCTTTGTCCTCTGGATAGCTTGCCATGTGAACATGGAGCAGGTCACATGGAGTAATAGTTTATACTGAGCAACATTACCTGCTGCTTGATGAAAATAATGTCTGCCAGGGGCCTAAGCTGCATGATGTCAAATGCATTTGCGACTCATATTGCTATTACACCTTTGATTAATGGTAATTACTCAAAGTACATAGAAGCTTAATTCAAATACACTCATTGGCAGAGACATAGCGAGCTCATTGAGCACCCAGGGTGGAGGGAGAGGGATCACATGCTGACCGCTGTAGACGGATATGAGGAGAGGGGAACTTTGGTGAAGGGAAGTCACTGTCACTGTTGCTGCTGTAACAGTGTCAGCTCCAACAGCTCCACTAGAGCAGCAGCAGCCACATGGCTGGGCACTCTGGGAGCTGACCCCAGTGCCCTGTTCACTTTCCCCCCATGCGCCTCCCCCACCCCCCACATATACACACACATACATATATATTGGGCACAGAACTATGTCTGCTCTGACAAAGGTCCCTGGGGTTGAGGGAATCTCCATTCCACTTGCTATATTCACCCTCACCCCACCCCTTCCTGGCTTCTATGGCTGGGTAGGAGAAGCACAGGCTGCCTTGGCCATGCCAAATACTCCTGGGTTGGGGGGGAGAGCTATTTTAGAGCCTCCTCTTAATTGATGCCTGGGGCTAGCGGGCTGCACACTCTGCCCTAGTTTTAGTACTGCTCATAGGACACAGTTCCCTACTACCTTCTTATACCTACCTTGCAGAGCTGTAAATTACAGTAAAAGAAGTCAGGTTGGTAACGTTATATCTGCTTTGTAATTACTTTACTTGTGGTAGTTACCTACACATGGCAAAGGATGGTCGAAAAATCAGGTTCTTTGGCCGCAGGAAAATCAGTTCTTCAAATGCTGAAGTTACAGCCAAATCATCTACTATCAATGTTAAGTATTACCACTGTTTCAGAAACATATATGAGGTCATATTAGCCAAAACTGCAGAGGACTGAACTTGACTCTCAAGACCTTAAAATGTTGTAGGTATGAACAATCCCCAAGATGCTGGGCTATTTCAGGGACAGAAAGTATTAAAGTTGTTTTTGCATTGCCTGCCAACATCTGAGCCAAGGAGTGCTATTGACATTGGCTTCAGCCTTGCTGGGATCAACAGTGTGTAGCAATGAACTGCAACAACCTCCCCCTCAACTATCACTAAAAGAAATTCAGAGACATGCCTGAGCCCAGTCCAGACAGCTACATGCCTGGAAAAACTAGCATAATGCTTCAACTTAATCAGAAAAGCCAAAATGTATATTGGTAGTAACTGCACATTAACAGCTGTCCATGACTGTCATATCTAGAGCCCGCCTTGAGATTACCACAAAAAGGCAAAATTCATCATTGAAACAACAGAACATTTCCACCAGCTCTTTGCAATCTAATGATACATCAACCAACAGTTTGAAGTTGACAGGCCTGAAATTTAAGTGCTTAGAAAGTGACTTTCATATTAACTACAGCTTAAAACAAAATTCATACAAATATATGTCTATAAGCAATATGCTCCTTTAGGCTCTAATGAGGATATATATTAACAGATTTTTTTCTTTATTGGGGGGCTCCCCCCAAAAATGGATTAATTATACTTTACTGAATTTTCAAGCATTTCTGACCACATCTAATATTGCTAAGGATTATTTTCCCTCAAAAACTTAGCCTTATTTTCAAGTTATATTTCTATACTCCTTACAATACAATGAAAACAAAAGTGGAATTACAGATGTCAAATTATTTTATTGCTGTCCTGTAAGACCCTACTCCCTTGACAAAATAAAAAGGACAATATAATACATTTCTGAACCAAAACAAAAGCTGGTGGGTCTGGGTTTAAGCTTCACTGACTTAACAGTGCCCCTTTAAAACTGGGATTTTAAGCCTCAGAAACATAGGAAGTGTGAAATAAGCTCTTAAAAATACAGTAATGATTTCTGAGTAATTGATGGAATTCTGTTTCTTTATAAAGCAGTTTATGACATCATCTACACTGTTAAAAACAATGTAACTTAATCTTCTGGAAAACTCCACTAGCACCCCCATGTAGGTTATTACACCGAACGCTGAAGTGGTGCTTTGTAAGAGAATGACTACAGGTTAAAGATTTCACTCTTCCTTCAGACAAATTGTAGCTGCACATTTAAGCCCCGCAGCCAAATTAAATACCTAGGGCCCAGTTCTGCTCTCCAGAGCACTGATTTTACATAAGAACAATTCAATGTTACCTTCAGTAAGGATATTTCTATTTTATACAAAGATAAACATAAGAATGAGGCCCATAAACTATTTGTGCAAACAGATATTTGTTTATAGACTGTAAAAATGCATCACCATAATAGCATGTTTCCTCTGAATTCTGTTTTAAGTCAAAAAGACATGTCAGAAAATAAACAACAATAATCTCACAATTTCTTTTAGTAATTCTGAAATTTATATAGGCTTAGTTATTTTCTTTGCTACCTCATGATTCCCAAATACTGTCAAATATTGATTCATAGGTGGATTGAAATACTCTCAGCTTTGATTCATAGAATGTTCATATTTATTTCAGTAAAGGAAAAGCTATTTAAACCCCTGGGCACTTTGCCTTTCTATATAATAAAAGTATATTTGCCTTTAATTTTGGCTCCAGAATTCTAATCAATGTAATAACTCTGAGCTCTTTGTATGTGGGGTATTTTTTATTACTTTTTTCCCAAATAGTAATATTCAATTCATACAGTTGAATAGCTAAGGTTCCAAAATAAAAATGGGATTCAGCTGAAAGCACAATTACTGAATTGTTAGAAAAAGGTGACTAAAAGGACCTTATGGGTCAACAAGTGTATTTCTTTGCTGTTCAACAGATACCATTACTATAAATGAACTTTTTGAAAAAAGCAGAGTATTCAAAAGAGACTTCTGAATAGATATTTTTCTGTTTAGTACTTCCATATTATAGATGTATCAATGAGTTGAAATGTAAAAATGAATCCTACAAAAAAGAAGATGGTTGGCCATATTATTCATCTTCCAGTGAAAGAAGAAAACAAAATAAGTATCAGACAAGCATGCAGAGAGAAAATCAGGAAGACTAAGGCACACATTGAGAAGCAACTCGCAAGGGACATAAAGAGCAACAAAAGAGCATTCTGTGACTATGTCAAAAGTATGAGACTAAGGAAAGTGTAGGTCCCTTACTGAATGCAGAGTGCAATATAGTTATGGTGTGGATAAGACTGAAGTATGTTTTTATTTCAGTCTTCACTAATAAGGTCAGCTAGTAGAAGACAAGTGCAGTTGCCAACAAGGATAGGGGAGGAGATAAGCAGCCTAGAGCAGTAGAAGAACAGATTAGGGATTACTTAGAGAAGCTGGATGTTTTCAAGTCAGCAGAATTGGACAGGATGCTTCACCGAGTATTCATGTCATTGGCTAAGGTAACTGCAGAGCCGTTAGCTATTATCTTTCAAAACTTGTGGCATTTGGGTGAGATCCTAGATGACTGGAAAAGAGCAAATATAGTGTTCATCTTTAACAAAGGGAAAAAGGAGTATTCAGGGAATTACAGACTGATCAAACCTTGATACCTGGAAAGATCATGGAGAAGCCCTTCAAGCATTTTTTTTCTAAGCACCTGGGCTAAGTACAGACAGTCAAAAAACCCAAGGCTGAATCAATGTAGTCTTTGTGAGTTTGTCTAAGCTGTAGAGCTTAAACTGAGAAACATACAGGACAGGCATTCATTTCTGATTCACAAAATGCAACTACATACCTGCAGTGGCTTAGACCAGAAGCCAGGAGGCACTAGAGCATGACTCTCTGGCACACAGCCAGCATGGGCTGTGTGTTCACTTCCTCTTCCCAATACCCCCAAAGTCTCTGGGTTTTGTAGTTGAGAATGACAGCAACAGGACTCTGCAGGGTTGCTCCTCACTTTCTCTTCCTGATTCCAAATGCCTCTGGGATTTGTAGTCCACATTTGCAGCCAGCAGTAAGTTTTTAGCAGGGCAGGGCAGCGCTGTACTCAGGGGAAGGGAAGTTTAAGCCTCCTCCCTGGCCCCATACCCCAGCCACGGTTTGCCGGGGTGGGGACGGGGGAGGGCAGTCCCTGCCTCCCCGCTACCCCCAACCCTTCTCTGCTGAAGCAGACATCCCAGCACAGGGCTGCAAAGCATGTTGTGGGACTCTGATTTAACTTGTACCTGGAAGGGGTCTTGGACAGAAGTTTCATAAACCAGTTTGACCCAAAACAGTTAAGTCTGATTTAAACCTACATTCAACCAGGTTTATCTTAAACCAGTTTCAACTATTCTGAAACTGGTTTATGTGCACTGAACTTCTGTTCTGTTACAGGTTGAAGCCAGTTTCTAGTCACTTAAAGCAGTTTATGTGTAATGGATGTCCCTAGCCCTTAAGGCTAAAAACCTTCTCTGACTGTCCTCACCTGCACAGCTGTGACTTGCCGCTAGCGGCCCGGCAATCAGGGGCCTGGCTCAGAGCTACAACTGTGTGTTGCCATGACAGGGGTGGTGAGCCAGAACAGACTCCTATCCCTACTCTTAGGTGGTAGTGTGCAAGAGATGGGTTGTGGGAGAAGGAGCAGGAACATGAAGCTAGAAGGCGGAGAGTTAGTGGGATGAGAGGTGGAAAGGAAATGGGTGTGGCAGAAGGGTGGTGAAATGAAGGAAGTCAGCCACTGAAGGATAAAATAAAAATAAATAATAAAAGAAGAAATAAAGATGAAGCAAATTAAAGAAGGTCTTGTGTTTTAATAAATTGGGATTTCAGATTGGGGTTTGGGAGGTTCTGGTCAAGCTTCCTAGGGTGTCTGGGAGGTAGAAGTGATGAAACATTTTTAGCAGAGCTACTGCCCCTGCCCTGAGGAAGTAAACCCCAGCTCATGGGGATCTAGCCTCCTACCTTGTTCCTGCACCCATCTAGTCCCCATTCCCGGACCTATCTAGGCCCTGTGACCTGGCTAGCTAGCATGTGCTAGCTAGCTTGCATGTACTCTGCAAGTTGTTTGCATGGGGTTTCACCCCTGGGGATGAGAACGTCACACCCCTAGGGGCAGGAGGGGAGTTGGCTTGATGCCAGTACCACTGTCTGGGTAGTAGAATTCAGGGAGTAGACAGTTTGTCCACACAGAACAGGAGAGTGGGAGAACAGGAGCTGTTTAACTCCCGCACGTTTTCTTCCAGTCATGGCATTTGGAAGAGTACAGGCAGACTTTAAATTTCTCTTTCTACAAGGTTGCAGACAGCAGAACACAAAGGGAACCTACATAGCTCATTTGCATATCATTTTTACATATTATTTTCATAGCATTTTAGTTTTTAAAGGCAATAGACAAATTGCTGCTATTTAATTCCATCAAATTGCTGGCATGATTATCTCACCAGGCATATTTAGCATTGCCAATTAACACAACTCATTACTGGGGTGATGCTTTTAACCCCTTCTATCAGACCATTTCTCATCTCAGAAATAATTTACTGTATTATGTGTATACAACTATTTTTCCCTCATTTTCTATGATAAAGTCTAAACTGTATATTATTTACAGCTCTGGTCTCCTACTGTGGGCATAATATATTACAGCTGAAACTAATTTCAAACATATTAAAACTCTGACCAACTTTTAAATATCAATATTTAATATTTTGTACCCAAATTTCTTTTTACCCATCTCCTTCCATACCATGATGTGGAACTTTTCCCCTTAAATTATGCTGTTCTGAAATACAAATCAGTTCAGTAATGGCAACTTTATGCCTTCAAATAACTGTGAATCTCTCCTTTGTAACTGAATGCATCTTTTGGCACAAAGCAAGCTATTGGCCCTTAACACTGTAATGTCAGGATTGATTGAAAACCTGTTTAAAGCCAATTTACTGGATAATAAATATCAGTTCTGTCTTCCCTTTGTGCAATTGGAATATATATATATATATATAGAGAGAGAGAGAGAGAGAGAGAGAGAGGTGTATATACTTGTGTGTGTTTCTGCACACATATGGAGGCTGTGTATCTTATTAAAATAACCTCCTGACTGGAAGAGAGAGCATTCTGAAGCAGTGCAACAAAACACTAGTTCGCTTTGTGGCCGTCAATCACATATGTTGGGTTATTGCTTATTCTTCCATTCTTCCAGATAAAACTGAGAGGCATCAGAGGACAGCACTAGCATTATTATTAAGACTGTCTCTCTGTCTCTATGAGTAAGATGAACTGAAGCACCTATTTAACACACTGAGGGCAAACCCAGTAGAAACACATTTTTTTTCCTGGTTTGCTTCACAGAATTTTTAATGTAAATCATGCAGTTTTCTGATTTAGGAGAGTTTTTTTATCTGTCTTCCACAATTACGTTTTCAAAGGGCCTTTGCTGCCCTCATGTGTTTTATCAAGAGAAAACTTCTCTTGATATTGCCTTTGCATGAGTTAGTATGCTATTTTTCTTAACGAAGACAACTACTGCATATATAAAGGATGGTTATGTATAAGGGTCAACAAAAATAATCACTGAAAGCTAAAAGTCAAGCCCTTTCTTTTTGTAAAGAGAAAAAGACCTGTGTCAGTATGCAAGGGTTATATATGTGAGATCTATTTTCCTATTTGCATTTGTAAGCATTGTTTGCAAACAACAGATTTCAAGCTATGCTGGCATAAGGTAAATTCTCTGCTGATATAACTTAATTGAAATCAATACCATTAGCTGGGGGAGAATCTGACTCGCAGTATTCAAAAAATATTAAACACCTACATTGGTTTTCATTAAAAGTAGTTTCAAAGTTATAGTAGTAGTAGTAATGATAATAATCACTACTATAGCAATTATAGTGACTATGGTAATCAGTATTAATATAAGATTATGAATAATAGTAATAAAACTATGATACTTATATAATGATAATCATAATTGCATTATTTTCATGAGAGTAATCATAATGACAGTAATAGTAATAATATATATCCCAACCTATCAAGAGAGGGTCCGAACAGCTTACAATGAATGATAAATATCCCACAGAGAGGAAATAACAGAAGGCATCTCATTTGCTTCGTCTTCTGACGTATTATACACCTACTGAAAGGTACAGAGTTCCCTTACCTCATTGATCTTGAATAAAGACCACTCAGCACCAGGAGGGCAGGAGTGGATGGTCATTAGATGTTACTGGGTGACTAAACCCACCCATATGCTTTTCTAAACAGTATCCCCATGCTGTCTGTGAAGTGACCTGTCACACATGCAATTCTATTATTCAGTGCAAAACAAAGTTATGTGAATGTTACCTTACATTTGAGATTTTAAAACTACTAGTCAGGATATTCAAGTGTTAAGGTTCCCACAGCAGTTTTCTCTCTGACAGAGTTGCACGTTACCACTGATATATGTTAAATGCACTTAAAACATGAACATCCATGGATTAAAGCAGGAAAACACTCTAAGCACACTTGATATGCGTCTCAGGCAAAGAGTATATCTGGCTGCAATGACACCTGCCCACTCCACTTTAACTCCACAGAGATAAAATGAGTAATTTGCAGTCCCCTCCAGCACCCCAGGATTCACTGCTCCCAGCCTCCTCAACCCATTCC
>NW_005843213.1:157100-165306 GCF_000455745.1 Alligator sinensis
GTGGATGATCTATCCACCCTTCTGAACACTACTGCCTAGCAGGTGATACTGTCTGGGGGCAGGTGGCGTCCTGCTAGTCCCAGGGCTGCCACAGCTGGGCCCTCTGTGCATGACACAGCACCAAATGAAGCAGGTAGATGGCAGTATGGCTGCCCCAACACTCAATGGTCCTGCTACACCAACCTCCCTCTGGGCAGTGGCAGCTCCACACTCATGGGGAAGCCAGACTTACCTATAGCCAGGGGCAGGTGGCACTGCACAGTACGAGTATGGAGCATGCTTCTCCCCCTCCTGGTGGCTCCATTCTCTGTCTAGCTTTCCCTATGAGCGTACAGCCACAGCCACCAGGATGGGGTTGGCATGGCAAGAGCATGGAGCTACCAGGAAGGTCGCCATTCTCTGGCCGTAAAAAACCCTCTTCCGTTGGCTGTGGTGGTACACTCATAGGAGGAGCCAGAGCATGAAGCCACCAGATACTTGCTGTAAAGACTATTATAGTGCCTTGCCACTTGGTGATGGGGTATCTGTCCCTCACAAATAGCTACCTCAATAACTGCAGGCACATGGCATTTACGCTAGCATAACTTGCACTGGTGTGATTTTATGCTTAACTTTTCATGAAAAGTTTTACATCAGGTTTGTTACACTAGTGTGTGGCTCCATGTCTGTTCCTTGTTTATACCCATGTACAGCTGATTATACTGGTGAAAGTATACATGTGTGCTTTACTGTACAGTAGACTAAACTACTACATAGTAAAGTGTCACCGTCTACACATGCGCAAGAGTTGGGCCGCTGTAGACTAATTTACAGTGCCATTGGATAGTCCCGTCAGACATAGGTACTATCTGACAGCAGAGTAAATTACTGTGCTTAAATGTGCACATAGACAGTGATGTCAAGATTAGTTTACTCTGGCTCAAATTGCACCAAAGTTTATTCAGTCACAATAATTGCATGTGTAGATGTGCCCAATGTATCCAAATCCACAAAGAGAGCCAAATGTTCTCCTGTGCAGGTAAATAATCATTTAGGAAGCACATCAAAGCTCAAGAGATTTCTTATGCGTTTTCCTCATGGTTATTTTATCAAGAATGCAAGATCACCATAGACACCTTCAGAAGAACAGCTGGTTCATTAGACTCTTCATTTTAATTTCATACTTATGGACTTTGATGGTTAAGGTTCACAGTCTGTGTTGTCTACATTGAGGGCAACAGACATTCCTCCAACTCCTTCTCCCTATTAAAGGGCCTAGACACACAACACAGTTGCTTTTCATCAGTTTGCAAAAATCTTTTAAAGTATCTACTTGTTTACTACACTGCCAAGCCCTCAAGGAACAGCAATAAACTTTTCAATAGGGTACATTTCCTAACATTATATTTTTTCAGAACAACTGTCTTTTGATTCTCTGACTAATAATTTCAATGATCTTACAGGTTGTGAGGATATTGACTTTGTTTTGGAGCCCTCTAGGCAAGATCAGTAATCACATAATGTTAAGTTATATCAGTTCTGGAAAAAAATGGGTTCTCTTTAAACTTTTGCATGTGTGTCTGTATAAGCAGGGAGAACTATGTGCTTAACCAGAAAGTAAGCCATTTGCTTATGAGTCAATTGCCATAAATAATTATCTACATTCAAATATTTCTACTGGGGCACATTGTTCAGGCGTTTTTTCTGCCTAATGCAAAAAACTCAACTGAATTAATTGAAAAAAAAAAGTACCTATGTCTTTTGAATATCAGATGCACTTAGTGACAGACTAGAACATACTGAGTTGTCTTAACAATGTCAAAGGCACATTCAGTGAACTCTTGAAGCTTCTTCCAATCATATTTCTCAATACCAGGTTCCCCATACACCAGGAACAGTCAAACCTTCTGTGCTGCCCAACTGGGACATGCAGAGTTTTAACAGGCCCCAGCCACATGTTCAATTTAAGGCATGATACAAACATGCGGCAAAGTTATTCTGCATATAATGTGGAATAATATTGTCACTCATTTACCATATTATCATGTCTTCAACTGAGTTTCATGTGTGGCCAGTTACTACTTAACATGCCATTAACTTGTTAATCACATCTTAAATGTAATGCATCAGGGGGCTTAGAGTTATTTTTATCTGCCTCAGACTTAATTTTTCAATAATAAACAGTAAAATTTTTCTTCTTCATAAGCCAAAGAATGAAGGAAAAACTGTGAATGACAAAAAAAACCCCTGCAAAAGCAAAAAACCCCCAATGTTACCTCTCAACTCTTCATGGTGGAAAATGATTTTCATGGTGGAATATATAGTAATGTGATCTCCAAAACATCCTCAACTGAGAAAGTTGTGGGTTTTGTCAAATGAGTTTCAGTCAAACACCTAGACATGCATGTGAACATATCCAACCCTACACACAAATATAAGCATTTTTTGAGCATAGTTAAAAAAAGAGTTGGAAAAAAGAAATAAGAGCACATTCCTCCTTTTCAGCCTGACAGAATTAGGTGGCAATTATAATACTCTCCAGAGTAAAGGTGTGGCTGTTTCTTCACATTGAAAGGATCTCTGACCCTTGTTAGATTTGTTTGGTCTGGTTAGGTTATATAGTCCCATTGATAAAATAAGGGTTTTTTTCTTTCTCTCAAGGCAAAAGAATTAGCAGAGACAGCATCTGTTAAGCAGGCAAAACCAAACCTTGGACTAACTAGGGTACATTGATAAAACCTGAGGCATTGTGACATGACATTCAATAGGTTTGCTACTCATCACTTGGGTCAGAAAATAAAGATAGGCAAGAAAGAACAGTCGCTAAACAAACTGACAAAAACAAAAAACAAAAGATATGGACGCACCCTTTTGTGTTATACTCCATTATTTTATATTTCACGTAGAAACTATTAAACTGTCCACAGCATTTTCAAATAACCCTTGAAGTCCAAACAAATAACTCATTACAAGAGAAACTTCAACAAATTCAAAATGTGTCTGCTGTAGCAGTCCTAGAACATAACAACAAAGGTGTGTTTCATTAAACAGTTCCAACAAATCTCTGCATGCATTGAGGCTTTTGTAAAAAGTAATCAGGACTCATGGTAGCAGTGATATCTTTTCTTAGACCAACTAGATTTTTGCAAAAAGAAAAACCACCCTAATTTTTAAATGTGAAGCTTTTAAAATTTAAATTTATATTTAAATTTGAGGATTGTGTAGCATTACTGGGTAAATTATTTTTAAGCCCTGGGGGAACAGTTTACTCTCCATAAATTACAGTATCTGTTGGAAGCAGACTAAATCAGTCAAGCTGCACTCCCCAGAAAGCTGCAGTTTAAAGACACTCCCTCTGCTTACCTAATGTGTAACCAGATGTAAAGTTAATGGCACTTCAGCCACAAGGCCAGATCTTTCCTCAGTCCCCAGGCATTCAGCAAACTACCTTAGCTGGCAAGGGATAATTAGGTCAGTATTAGCACATGGGAGGCTGTGATCTTCATCTCAAAAGGGTCAGGAAAGAGAAATGGGGGGAAATACTCTCTATTCATTCCCATATAGACATATAAATTGCCAGTCAGCTTTGCAGAACCTTAACTCTAGCTCTTAGTTTTTACTCATTTTTTACTATGGAAAAATAACAGCCGCTTTTCTATTGCAAAGAAGTCCAAAAGACTGTATAACAGGGAGCTCATAACCCCTGGGCTGTCCACACATAACACCTGAAACTAGTTTTAAGCACACTTCAGGCAGCTTAAATTAAACCACTGTTTGAGGAGAGAACACCAAATTAAAAGCTTCCTGGATGGGGTTAGTAGCTGGGCACCTAGAAAGCAGACGGGCCAGAAACAACACAGTAACAACTACTACATGACTATCCTGGAGCTAATTGCTCTGCAGAAAGCAGCCAAGGGACAGACATCTAGGTAGCCCAGAAGCAAAGAACTGCAAGGAGCTAAGTTAAACCACAGCAGGGAAGGGCAAGCTGGTCATCAGGTCAAAATAGAAACCCCTATGTGTGGCCGGACAGCCTCCTAATAGGTAGATATAGGACTTTGGGCACATAAGCCCAGTATCTGAGAGGAAGTGATCTGGCTCTGCAGACCGAGGGAGCTCCTCAGTGAGATGTTTGCAGGAGATGGACTGACTGGCACCCATCCCAAGCTGTCCAGAGAGAGTGGCAAAGAAAGAACTGAGGAGAATTTAGAGCTTGTGGGGAAGTAATGATGACCCAGTTCAAGGAGGATTACTCTAACCAGAGGACTGGATTGTGGCTATGGGAGAGGTATGGAGGCCACAGAGGGGTGCCTGGTAGGACACCTAGTAGGCAGCCTAGCCTGGGGTCAAGGACCCAGAGGGCTTTGGGCTGGGATAGTTATAGCAGCTGTGATGGGGCCAGGGGCTCAGAGGCCTCAAGGCTGAGGCCAAAGCAGTCCTAAGAGGCCAAAAGCCCAGGGAAGGACTAGGGCCAGAGGCCCAGGGAAAAGCCTTGCTATGGCTGGGCACCCAGCAGGCTGACTGGACTGTTTGATGGGTGGGGCAGAGGGTCCAGAGGATAACATTGGGCCTTTTTCTACGTTAATTTTAGGTAGTTTCTGGAGCTCATAACCCCTGGGTTGTCCACACATAACACCTGAATTTAGTTTTAAGCACACTTCAGGCAGCTCAAATTAAACCACTCTAGGGCAGGTTTCTCTCTGGCCTATGTTTCCCACTCACGTTCCACTAACATGTGAGCTACGCAACTTTCCAGCATCCCAGGATGCAGTACCCCTTCCTGAGCCCTTCTGTTCTGCATGGATAAACTTTCCACCCCCTAAACTCTACTGCCCAGGGGGTGGTTCTGGCACCATGCCATATCCCCACCTGCCCCTAGGAGTGTGACCTTCTCACCCCCAGGTGTGAAACCCATGCAAACAGCCTGCAGAGCATATGCCAGACAGCCAGGTCATAGATGGGTCCAGGAGTAGGGTCTAGGGAGCTGGGGGGGAACAAAATAGGAGGTGGGACTGGGTCCCCATGAGCTGGGGCTTCCTTTCTATGGCGGGGGCAGAAGCTCCCCCATAAGTGTCTTCTTCACTGCTCCCACCACCTAGCCACCCTGGGAAACTTGACCACCCCCCTCCACCCCCCCCATAGTTCCAGTCTATTAAAACATGAGACTTTCTTTCATGCACTCCCTCTTTATTTCTTTTTAAATTCTTCTTTTTTTTACTTCACCACCCTTTCCCCACACCCATGTCCTTTCAAATTCCCATTTCATTACCTACCCCCACCCCATTAACACTCCAGCTTCATGTTCCTTGCCCCCCCACCCATCCCATCTTTCACACACCACCACCTAGAGCAGAAAGAAGCCTGTCCTAACTCACCAGCCCTGTAAAAGCAACTCACAGCTGTAGCTCCTAGCCAGGCCCTGGCTTTCCAGCCCTCTAGTGGCAAGTTGTAGCTATGTAGCCTGGGAAACAAGGTTTTTAGCCTTAAGTCAGGGTGGGCAAAATGCGGACTGGGGGCCAGATGTGGGCTGCCAAGCCATTCTATCCAGCCCGCAGGGCCCCTAAAAAATTTAGAAAATTAATATTTATCTGCCCCTGGCTGCATATCATGCCGCCCTGGTTGGCTTGCCAAAACTCAGTAAGCAGCCCTCTGCCCAAAATAATTTCCCGCCCCTGCCTTAAGGTGTGACCGTTTCATTAAAGTAATATCTACTTGGCATGGGTGTGGCTACAGGGGTGGAAGAAGACCACAAATATTCCATAAATCAGCTGGTGCCTGGAAGCACCAATAAGGCCGGGAGGGCCACAGCATAGTGTCCAAGGGCCAATGTGGAACTAGACTGAGCTCACTCTGGGGCCCTGAGGGCAGCCTCCCTAAATCCTATAAATAACATCAAGGTGTGGCAAGCAGGATAGGCCAAGAAGCTGGAGTTGCAGGGTGGGGGGTCAAATGTGCACCAGGGAATGTCCTGGCCACCCCTGGGCTCTGATCCTGTCCAACTACAGCATGTCAGAATATTTTTAACACTGTGATTTTCTATTTGAAATCTTTGGGTATATCTTGTGAATCATATTTGCATGCTGAACGGTGCTAACATTATGGGGCACCCTTGAAAGGATTTTAAGACACTCCAGGGTGCTGGGACACCCTGCTTGAGAATCACTGCCCTTTTTTGTACCTCCAGTCCCATTCAAATATACCAAACTGTTACTTCCCATCCCTTGTAGCTATTAACAATAGAATCAAAACCTGTATTCTTTCTGCAGATTGTTAGTTTCTTCTTATGATTATTTTTCTGCTAATTCTCTCAGTTACCTTATTCTCTTCAGTTTTTCCACTTTAAAAAACAGAACCAAAACATCCATTTATACCTCCAGGTAAAAAAGACATGACAAATACCTTCTTTTAAAGCTTGAACAATTGCTGGCAGGCTATGCATTTCCTGTACGCTAGTCTAGAAATGAAATGTACAACACAGTTAAATTGCAGTCTATACAATTTAATTTCTTATTTTTGTTTGCATCATTAGCTAAAGTGTCACAAAGGTGATCAGTACAAATGCATTGAATTCAACTTTAAAAAAGTGGGACTCTGACATACATTTTGTAGTAATGGAGCACAAGCCAAAGTAATCAGATGTCATGTTTTGGAGTATAAACCTTCAGAATCAGTAACACATCCTACTTATCTTTGGGACTGGCTGGTATTATGATGAAGGAGGGAGAATGCTTCTTATGTTTTTATTACTTGTGAACAAACCAATGAGGGAGGAAACAGAAATGTCTAGAAACACAAAAGGACTGAAAATGAATATAAGAGAGGTTGTCATAGAAACACGTTCATAGATAATTGGGGTTGGAAGGGACCTCAGGAGGTAATCTAGTTCAACCTTCATTACTTATTACTTATATATATATAACTTATATAAAGCATTAAAAATAACATATCTAAACTATTAAGCTACAGAAAACTGCCAAACTATGAAGTCAGTAGGACTATAATGGGAGCCCCAGGCCTACAAGCACTCACTTATACTTCACCCATACTATGTGAGTGGCCCCTCTGAAGATGCTGGGATTTTAATAGCTATGTGATAAATAAGAAAAGGGTTGGAGGGTGAGCGGGGACAGCAAGGACACACTGGAAATGCTCTTGAAATGGTTTAATCCAGTGTCTTTTCTCTGGTAGTGGCCCAGCCAGCTCCATGAGCCTCTCAGAGCAGGCATGCACAACCCCAGATTTATGGAGGGCCACTAGCAAAGTACGCTTTCCAAGGGAGGGCTGCTACTGGTGGGAAATGTAGGCACTCAGCACATTTAAAGCAGTGGGGAATGTAAGCCCTAAGCATGTATAAAGCAGGACCCTGGACCATGTGTGCAGGCACATGTGCAGATGAGCAAATCACCATGCAGTGAAGAAGAGCCACTTGACTTCATTTTGCTTTTCAAATCTTTTTTTCAGCAACGAACAAGTGCTGAAACAAAACAATAAAACAAAACAAAAACACCCCCAAAACTAGACTGCAGGGATTGCCCTGCTGGGCCCCAGGCTATACTGGGGATTCTCAATCTGGTGTCCCAGCACCCTGGAGCACCTTGAGATCCTTTCAAGAAGGCCATGGGGTGCCAAGCACTGCTATACATTTCAAAGCCAAACTCGGGAGATTTCAATCAGGAATCCACAGCACCGAAGGGGATTCAGCCCTGTTGTGGGATGAGATCTTTGGAGCAGCAGAACGATCTATTACTTTTTCCCTAGTCAAAACACCAACTAAAAATGAAGAAGTGGCATTTTCTGAGCAGGCCCTCATGGCTAGTGAGGTGGTCCCTTGAGGCTGTGGAGAGATGCCTTGAGTCTAAAATGCTCCAAAGCCATGGTGGGGCTACACATTGTGCCACCGTGCCTCCAGTATTAGGTTCAAGGCGCAGGATAATCTGCCTGGGGGAAGTCTGTTGAACCTGGAGCTAGTTCCTCCTAGCTAGAGGCTGAACAAGGGGCAGGGGCATCTCGGGGGGCGGTGTGCCTTTCTGTGTGAACGTAGGACTCAGGCATCATGGGGTATGTGTGGGGGTATGTGTGAGTGTGTGGTTCAGGCATCATGGGGGGGGGTGTTTGTGTGTGTATCAGGCATCACGGTATGTGTGTGTGTGTTTAGGGCTCAGGCATCATGGGTGTGTGTATCAGGCATCACGTGTGCCGGGGGGGGGTGACTCCAGGTCCCGTTCCC
>NW_005843213.1:165593-174965 GCF_000455745.1 Alligator sinensis
GTGGCCGGGGCTTCCCCCGGGCTCTCTGCGGGGAGGAGCAGGCGCTGCGGGCAGATGTGGGTGCTGCACTGCCGGCCACCTCAGTATGGGGGGGGTGTCTTTTATTGGGCCATCTGCGGGGTTGGGATGGACCTTGTGTAAGGCCTCTGCCATCCATCAGGCACTTCACTTTAGGGGCTGGACCCATGGGGAACTGGTGCCACCCTAGCGGGGGCACATTTGTCCGCAGCAACCAGTCAGCCAACCGGGGGAGGCCCCATGGCCACTCTCACCAACCAGGCGGAGGGGTCCCCCTGCAGCAAAACTCACTGCGCTGCAGTAGCGCCACTGCTCGCTGGGGGGGACACCAGTGCTCCTGCCTGCTCCCCTCTGCCCATCACCTAAGTGGGGGCACCCCCATGCACCCCCTGTGTGTCGCCAGTGCTGGACCTGATGATCTTGCAAGGTCCCTTCCAGCCCTAATGTCTATGAATTGTGCCCTTTGCTTAGGGCCTTGGCATACGTTTGGTGGTGAGCCGCACAAATGATGATGGGTGTCAGTGCTAGCTTGGAGTTTGGAGTAGTTGCACCCTTAGGGAGTTTATACACATGCTCTGGGAGTGGTGGGTGGGGACAGGGGCTTTAATTAAAGTGACTCCTCTAATGACAGTGTCCCGAGCGTCTTGTACATCAGCCTTCCCACGCTTCAAAACAGCAGCGGGGGCACTTTAACTAAAGCTTGGTCGGCAAGCTTTAGTTAAAGTGCTCCATTTTTATACAGGAGAACTGGAGTGCAAGAACTACCACACTCCAACAGACTTGATTAATTGAGGCTGCTCTGGCATGCTGTAATTACAGCCCTTGCTGCTCATGTATAGGCATGTCTTTAGTGTAGAAACCTTCTCTAACCTCCTCCCACCAGCTGTGACTTGCTGCTAGAGGCCTGGAGAGCAGGGGGCAGGAGCTGTAGCTGGAAGTTGCTGCCAGAGAGGCTTTTATCCCTGCTCTACTGGTGGGGGTGTGAGAGATTTGGGATACCAGAGGACTTCAATATGGGTAGCACATAGTAGGGGGTGGCCACACCTTAGTAGAACAGGAGCTGGGGAGTGTGGATAGGAGATTGTTCTGCTTTGGAGCAGCATATATTTCAGCTGCATAAGGGGTGCTTAAAAGCACTTTAAGGTGTTAATATGCAAATAATCCAGGGGTTAAGACCTCTAGGAGCCACCCAGAATTACTGTGTAACAAGTCCAAAGCAAGACCAGCCCTGGGTGCAAAGTAGTAATCCTGCAACTGACTGGTTAATCACACAATAAAATTTAGAATGGCCTCATGTGCAAAGTCATGATCACACAATTAAAAAATGAGGAGCCAGCTATCAAAAGAGCCAGCCAACAAGGAAGTTAGAGCTGTTCCACATTTTGAAGCACTAATAGCTGGCTTCTCTCCAGCTTTAATTTGAATGTATGGCAGGGTCTGAAGTCTAACCCAGTTGGCCCAGGAAAGATATCACCCACTGACAACCCATGCCTCTGGCACAATTCTTGGACCACCATGGCTGCAACATGACTCCAGCAGTGATTGCTGCTCTTGCTTACATCATGCCTCCCCTGTATCTCACCCACCTGTCCTTGCTTTGCCGCTCAGCCTCCCTGCCTGTCATTCCCCCATTTTACAGCTGATGAAGTAGAATCGGGTGCAGGAAAGCTCATGCTCTGTGGCCCCTGCTACACATTACAAGTATTATACAACTGACCGGTTAATCATGCAATAAATGTAGACAGGCCAAACATGCAAAGTAATTTGCATAAGAATGTCCATCCAGCTATAAAAAGAGCCAGCTGGATACCAAGCTATTGCTTGAAAGTGTATAATAACTTTATAGTTGTTTTTTATCCAGCCTTAATTTGAATGTGTGGCAGGGCCCTTAGTGTATCTTAGTTTATAAAGGTGCAAGTAGATGTCTCCAGGAAGGGGGAAATGATATTGCTGCATAGGTATCCTGCCTTCTGACTGACTTCAGGCTAATACATCTAACCACTTTTCACTACTCACTGCCAAGACCACCCGCAAGGTGGTGATGGACATGCAGAAGCTGCACTTCATCAGCTCTACTCACCAGTTTTGCCATTTTCCCTAGTCTGATTCCCCAAACTTACTCCGCTTTATCCCTGTGCTGAAACGCTCTTTCACATGTCCGGGTGTTGAGGGTCAGCCCTTGCCTTTCATAAAATAGGCCTTCTTCACTCCTCCGATTTTGAACATCTGCACACCTTAGATTGCAGAGGTGGAAGGAAGGAAGCATAAGGTGGTGTGGGGTGTAGATGGCAGAGGAGAAAGGACTAACATGATCCATGGTGAAATAGAGTAGAATCTAGCTTGGGGACATGGAACAGGTTTTTTTCCCCGATATAGAAGAATAAATGGAAATTTTGTTTTCTTTAAAATGTCTCCTTCTCCTATTAAAAAGATACAACCTATTCATCACTGATTTGTACCTTGTGTACATGCAATATAAAATGTCAGCAGATCAGAATCAGCTTATCTGTGAATGTAAATTAATTGAATGGTATAACCAGCTGTGGAGAATCAAAGCTGTTATGCCTTGTCCATCCTATTTTCTCCCTCAAGATCCCTATGAACAAGTGGGTTTTCAGTTGGATTTTAGCCTTGCAATGGGCATGAGAGAGCAGTTCAGAAAAAAAGGATGTTTAGTTAGAATACTGTATTCTTGGAGCCTCATTCAGCGTTATGCTAGTTAGATTTTACATCGTAATTCCATTGACATTTTACAAAATGAAAAGTCCTTTCTTGACTAAGTCCTGAACATAAGGGGTAGGCATATATAGCCATGATTTTCCTGGACCACCAAACCTTAAATTTGAATTGTACTTTTCATTTCCAGCACAAGGTATCAGCCTTGAATTTACAAAACCCCACAGATTTTACCCAGCAATAACTTGACCCTGCTGTCTGTAGGAGATGGTGGTGTTACAGTGGCTTGTATAGTCTCTTGCAGTTTTGAGGTAGAGCAGACTCGTCTTGTAAGGCTGTGGGAATGGGTTGTATGCAGCTGAGTACTCTGATCCCAACTCGTTGTCTTGACATTCCTGACTCAGTCCTGCTGTTTTCAAATAACAGTGCTATTATTTCTTTAGTAATGCTAAAAATGTTATTTGTTTACGAAAAGACTTTTCATTCCAAGGTACCTTACAAAACTAGCGTTTAACACCAAACAAACAAACCAGCAACCAGGGAAAAACGTGAAGACAACCAAGCAGAGAGGAAAATCAAATAGCATTGCACCACACACCCCCTTACAGCAGCCCGTATTACACCCACCCTCCTTAAAATGTGGCTACAAGTTGGATTTTGCAGCACAACTTGAACATCAAGAGATGTGGGCTGCTTTGGAATTTTGACCCCACTGGTCCAAAGACAAAGGCCATCTTGGCCCTATCTGTTCTGTACCAAAAGCACCCCAGTTCAGGTAGCTCTTTGAACCAGGTTTGTGTTATGGGAACAAAGAAGCAGTCACTAAGAGGCGTTTTTGTTTGGTTTGCACTGGTAAGCAGCAGTGAGAAGAATTATTGCTCTTATGGAAAGTCATGCTATGGAGACAGAATTTCAACTTTCTAATGTTCAATCCTAAAACTTATAAGTCTAAAACTAGTTGAAAACAAATCATAATGTGTTACTAAATTGTATAGTTTAAGGCAGCGGTTCCCAACCTGTGATGCGCATACCATGAGTGGTACGCAGACAACCTGTCAGTGGTATGTGTTAATAGATTTATTACAATTACTTTATATGACAAAAATGTGGTGGTGGTACTTAAGGTTGTATCGTTTTAAAATGATGGTGCGCAATCTGTTACAGTTTGGGAACCGCTGGTTTAAGGAGATGCTTTTAAATATTTCATGTATCTGGATAATTTAGGGCCATAATTTTAGAAGTATTAAAGCACCTAATTACTATTAAAAACTGGTCCTTAATTCTTTGTAAAATATCCATAGAAGTTAGAGCCATGGACAGCTGGGCACAGCCAAGAAAGGCATGCTGGTTTTAGGATAGAGGATATAAATATATAAAAATTACATTTCACTTGCACTTATTTAATGGCACTGGTGGTCCACAGCCTTTTAAAATAGTTTTGAAATATTATATAGAGTTGAGCAATAATCACTGGATCAGTCAGCATAAGTACTTTTCCTAATATTTTATGGTGCAAAATCACTGCTTAATATTATTTTAATACATTTACAAAATATTGCTCATTTTGACTCCTAAGCTGTTTCAACATGTGTCAGTTATCAGAATGTTAGATTAACTTTAAAAATAGAAAACATATGTCAAAACAATTTGATATTCTTTCAGATAATGAATTGAGTCAGCAGTCTGGAAGCTTGCAAGTTGTAGAGAGCATGTCCCAGAGATAACATTTGTCATCAGATAAAGCTGTTCTGTTTCAATTTTCAGACCACTTCCTCCTTTGTGAGCCATGTCCCATAACATCCTCTATGCACTGTTTAACCTCAAAGCACGCAATTCCAAAGACCACTGGGAACTTTGAGAGCCAGAGCTGAGGAACCTTGATCTAACTAAGTAATTACCTGCTGGCAATTCTTGACTGTTTTGTCTTTATGAAGGTCCACCGGCCCCTAAAGAGGACAGTTTGTCCTGCTTTTACACAGAGTTCCATACAAATACATTCACTACTTCTTCCCGTACCAAAACAGCTTCGTATGTTGCCCTAGTTCAAAACTAGTGTATTCTTAAATCTATTCACACTGAATGTTTTACTGCAAGTATTCCAAAAACATATTACTCTTGCTTCCAAGAATAAAACTATTATTCTCACTTTAAGAAATAACCGTTTTTCTAAAGACCTATTTCTTGTGCAAGTTCACAGTAAAAACATAATGAAAAATGTTAGTTTGAAAAAGTTACTTAACATGAGCCTTTCCACTGGTTCTCCAACTGTATTGCTGCTGTTTATCTTCTAGCTGAAAAGCTCTTCAGACCCAGGATTGTATTGATAGCAGTGTCTTTTACATCACTGGGTTTACTTTAAAGTTCAACTAACAATAAACCACAAAAGGAGACAATCAGATTTGAAAAGTCTACTTGGTGTGGGAAATCAAAAGTTTTCCCACTTAAGGGTCAACACAAACTCTAGTATCTAGGCTAGCAAGGGGTGGGGGAAAAGAGAAGAGAAAGAACAGTACACACCAAATCAACAGAAGAAAGTGTGTATTGTATTCTAGAGACTTAAATAAATATGAAGGGACTCCAAGATGACAAAAGAAGCCATAATAAAAATCAAGATAGAGAAAATTTTACAAGCTGTAGCAAAAGATGGATGCATTCTTTCAATAAATAGAAACCTAGTAACTTGTATTTTTCTTTTCTTTTTCAGGAAAGTGTTAAACGAATTACCAACTTGAATTCATTATCATCAAATGACAACACCACTGCTTTCTATGGATTCAGTCAATTTTCTCATTTGTTCCCTGAAGAGTTTAAAGGTACAGAATTTGAGTCATGCCAGTCTTCTTCCTATTACTTTGCTCTATGATTCTGCGGCTGCTGCATGCACGTGCTCTTTTCTGTCATGGTTAAAAGTTATTATGTTATTATCAAACAGCTACCTATTTTTAGTAATAATTAATTCTACTTGCCAGGTATCTTACCGTCTATTACCCATGAACGGTGTGTTACCCTGGTAGGTGCAGACACAAGTACATCAGATATTTATTCTTTGTGTCCACAGATACAAAGAGAGAGGCCTCTCTCTCCTAGACCCAGATCAGGCTCTCCCTTTAAATTATCTCATCTATTTTTTTTCCCAGCCATTTTAAACCCAAACAAAAGAGTTGTATAAATTTTCTGAGAAGGCAATACTCTCAGACTTGTTTGTCTACCAAGGAATCTACATCAATTTTACATAAACCCCTATTGTTTCCAGACACCCAAAGATGCACATAACGCTTATGATACTAATATACCAATTTTGTTTAATGTACCAATCTTGTTGGATATTCAGTGTATGCATAGCTTCTGAGGCACCTCAGTACAACAGTCTTTCAAGTTTCCATGTTCCTGAGGTCTTGCGTTTCTCACAGATATAATATATACTATGACATTACCTGAAAACTGTAGGCTTGGCGGCTCACTTCCAGTGACTTCTCACCACGTCCTATCACAAATTCTTCTGTTGTCTTTAAGCAGTAGGATATTAGTGTCAGATGAGTGGAACAAAAGCCCAAGGTGCTGACATAAAGGGGGTCCTAGTAGAGAGGCCCCCTTCTGTGCTGCCAAATTTACCAATTTCCATAGTAATCGGTGGCACCTGGGGAAGAGGTGGGGGGCAGGGCTGGGTGTAGTGGGGAGCAGGAGTTGCTTGGAACCAGTGGGGCACCTGGAAACTTGTGGGGATATACTGAGCACAGGGTTCAATAGACAGGCACATGTGAATTAGAAGAACTAAAAAGCAAGTTTTATTTGTAGACTAGTAAACAAGCTTCTGCAGTTCTTTAATCTCTAATTAACTGACTTGAGGGACTAGCTCCTAACTCCCAACCTCTGTAGTCTTCCAAGTAAGGGAGTATCTTCAAATTACAACATCAGTCGTTGCAGGGGTCACATCCTGTTAGCCCCAGTTCCCTAATCAACCTTAAGTCCCCTGTGAGAGATGCCAGTGCTGAAGAGGGAGGTGTCGGCGTGGCCAGCAACCAGACAATTAATACCTCCCCTACTGCAGCCCCTGCCTTGGTCACATTGGAGCAGCTGTGGCAACTGCAGTTGGGGGTGTGAGAGGGTCCTGACACCTGGCAGTCGCTGTGTTAATCCCCTGACACCTCTCCGGACAACAGTGATGTCTCCCACAAGTTTAGGGGTGTGAAGCTAACTAGACAAGCAGGCTACTAGCATGCAACTCGATGCTGCCCAGGGTGTAACCCTTACCAGTTATGCTTCTCCCACAAGTTAGAATTATTATTTTCTACTCAGCTACTTACACTTGCATTCTAGGCAGACCAAATCATCACTGATTTTATAAGCCATGATTAATGTAAGTCAGACTGTAATTCAGTCTAATATTTTGCTTCCAGATTGTTTTCATTTAAATTTACTCAAGTCCCACCACAATTGACAGTTTTATTATTATCTGATCATACTTCATCCCCTTTACATTTCAAGAAGATATATGGATAATCTTAATAGATTTTTTTAGTTCAGAGAGTAATATTAATGGCATTGGATTCCTCCCCCTCCTCTACATTTTAAACTGCCTTGATGTTACCTGCCAGTTTCCTAATGATTTAGAGTAGGGCTGTCCAGCTGGCAGCCCATAAATGGCTCCTACCACCTTTGCCTCCTCAACTCTCTACATTTATCCCCGCAGGTCCAGATACTGCTCTCCCTGGTCACTGCTGCTTCCCTCCATTGCCTAGTCCCCACCAAAGCCACCAGGGTCTCTGGGCTCTCACTCCCTTCTCCAGCTTCTACTTTTTGCTGCCACCATGGAGGGGTGGGAGAGGAGGGAAGAGCCAACAAAGTTCATGGCCACTCAGAAGTTGGACAGATCTGATTTTTACAGTACAGAACAATGACCAATAAAAATATCTCCCAGTAGGGCTGTGCGAAATGTCTCTGGCTGTCTCATTTCGACGCTGTTTCGACTTCTTTCAAGCTCAAAACAGCGAAATCGAAATGAAATGAAGGGCTTTGAAACAGCTTTGAAACAAAACAAGGGCAGTCAAAATGTTTCAAGTTTCGAAGCTGAAGCTGGACTTGCCTGCTGGGAAACAGAAAGTAAGGAGAGGGAGGGGGAAGAGGGGTGAAGGAGTGCTCTCATATTGACTGTGTAGCTAGCCAGTGACTGTCATCCTTTCCTGAGGTCCCTTCCAATCCCAGTGCTCTGGGGGAGGGATGCAAAAACAGCATAAAAGGAAGCATTGTTTGAACTGGCCTGCTTTCTGCCTTGGCGTCTGACAGTTACTGAGCTATCTTGCAGCAGCTCAGGAGCATTAGACAATGAAGGTTACTACTAGCATTGATCTGAATGATTTCCTACTTGCGAGTCTAGCCTAACAAGAAGGATTCCAGAATACTTTTTTCTTTCTTCTAGACACTTTTATTTTATTATTATATTCATTGATTTATTCTTTTCAATTCTATAATTATATTGGATATTACACTATAGTATTTAATTCATATAGGAAGGGAGATACATTTATATTTTATTTCTATACATTTATGTCTTGCAACATAGACTATACACTGTAGGGAATTTATATAGGAACGTGGATACTTTTATACCTTGTGGCATAAAAGACTACATACCTTACAGAATTTATATAGGAATGCAGATACATTTATATATTTATATAAAAGCAAGACACTATGAAACACCATGAAGCGTGGTGGAAAGGCATCTGGCAAGCCTTCATGGAGGGGCAGAAGAGGGGGTAGAGAGAGAGGTATAAAGTTCCCCCCAAAACTCAGATGCAGCCTCTTCCCTACAACTAGCAGCAATGAGGCTTCCACAAGCAGCAAGGAAAGGGGAGCAGCTCCAGTGCCACTGCCTGTGCCTGAGACTTCATCCCCTCCAAGAGCACCAGCCATAGCCCCCACCACCACCATGACAACAAGCAGCAGCACCAGCATGCCAGTCTCCTCCACCCCCATTTCACTTCCCATGCTGAGCCTTGCAGTGCCAGAGGAAGAGCTGGAGCTGGATCTGGATCTGAGTGCCCTAGCAAGGGAAATTCTGGGGAAGGAGGGGGAATCATCTGAGTTTGTGCTCCACACCCCTCAAGTTTCCCCTAGAGCCAGGTCTTCCCCAGAAGGCACTTCAGAGAAGGCTGAGGTAGAGGTTATGGAGGCAAGTGGCTCAGCTGAGTCCGCTCCTGTTGCTGTGCCTCTGCCTGCTGAGGAGAGGGAAAGTGCAGCATCCACACATGTACCCACACCCCAGACGCAAGCGGGTAGTGTGGTCTGGGATCATTTTGAGCTGGCGGATGATCCCACATATGCTACCAGCCTGCACTGCTGAGCCAAAACCAGCCAGGGCAAGGGAACAAAGCACATGAGCACCATGGGAATACTGATGCATCTCCGCAGGCACCAGCCCCTTGCGCTTGCTCCTTCTCAGCCTGGCACCAGCAGGAGCATGCCCAAAGAGACATCCTCCTCTCACTCCAAAGCCCCTGTCCCCCGAAAGCAGAGGCAGGCCACCCTGGAACAGTGGGGAAAAGGTTGACAGAAGGGGAACGTGCAGACAGAAAGGGGGGTGCATTGTAAGGGCAAGTGAGATCACCCAGAGCACGGGGGAGATGCTTGCTGTGGATGGCCAGCTCTTCTCCTTAGTTGAGTGGCCCGGGGTCAGGG
>NW_005843213.1:174975-204257 GCF_000455745.1 Alligator sinensis
AGTGCCCAAATGCACTACCGTCAGCAGGACGGTGGTGCCCTCCCTGTATGAGGCATGCAGGGAGGACTTGAGGGAGGAGCTGCACAGGGCAGGTCCACAGGTGGCCTTACACTTCACCTCAGACTTCCGGAGAAGCCGGGATGGAGATCACACCATCTCCTTCAAGCCGAGGTGATGGATGAGTCCCACACAGCAACAGAGATCATGGGGGGCCATGAACCATTTGGTGCAGGGGTGGCTTGTTGGGCACAGATAGCTCACCCACGGGTTCATGTCACTGACAATGGGGCCAGTATGGTCAACATGATCCCTAATGCCAACTTTGTTGACATCCGCTGTGGTACACAAATTCCACCTCATTGTCAGAGATGCCTTGGAGGGAGACAGGGCTGCCAAAGATGGCACTAGCACCACCAGCAAGCTCATTTCCAAATGCAGGAAGGTGGCAGGCTACTTTCACCGGAGCATCAAGGGGGGCAAGATGCTGCAGGACAAACAAGCAGAACTGAACATCCCACAGCACAAAATCAGTGGAACTCCACATACCTGATGCTCGAGTGGCTGGGGGAGGACTGTACCTGATGCTCGAGAGGCTGGTGAACTAACAGAAAGCCATCCATGAGATGCTCTTGCTCAGGGAGATTGGAATCAGTGGCCCCCTTAACAGGGCTGAATGGGATATCATCCCTCAGATCTTGGTGGTCCTCAAGCCCTTCCTCAAGAAACAGTGTCGGTGAAACAGTTAGGACGAAACGAAATGGAACAGCAGTTTCAAAACTAAACAAAACTAAAAACAAAACGCTGTCCCGTTGAAATGGAAGTCAAAATGCAACGGTGCTGTTTCTCACAGCCCTATCACCCAACTCTTGTTGTTACTGCCAGAATCTTCCTGGTTTTATCACACACTGATCTCCTGAACCAAGCCAGTAGCTCCAGAACTGGTCTTGGAGCTTATAATACTACCCCCTCTCCCCCAACACACACACGCGCACCAAAAAAAAACAATGGACAACAAACATCTTAATTACATTTCCTTTTTCTTATTTTTCAGTGAAAGTCACGTTTGGATTAAAAATATTTCAGACTCTCCTTTTTCTTTATTCCATAATTTCCTTTTTTAGTGACAAAATAAAAGGAGAAATTAAAATTGGCTGCGATCTAGTCTACCCAAATAAAACATGATATTTTGTGAAAAAATTTAAACACAATGACAAATGTCATGAAACATTTTTTATGTTTTTTAATTAGTCCTGATAAGAACCAGAATAAAGAAGCCCACACTCAAAGTCAAACTCAAATGTTCCTTTTTGTTACCAATACAGAATATTTTAAAATAGTTCTAAAATAGAATGGTTGTGGTAGATTGTGTGAATTTTATTTAAAGATTCAAAAAATGATTTAAAATTCTGTATAATAGACTTTTTTCATAATCATAAGTTCTGATCATACTTAGCCCTCAATTTTCTGGCTTTTTTAATAAGTATTTATAAACTGTTTAAAATAACAGCAATAACAACAATAATAATTGAGAATTTTTACGTGTTCATATATATGTTTATGTTTAGCTATTTACTTAAGAAGCAGACCAGACAAACTTCGCAAATATGCAGAAGTGCCAAAGAGAAAGGAGACACCTTTACCGAAAAAGTTTGACTGGAGGGACAAGAATGTTGTCACAGAAGTGAAAAATCAAAACACGGTATGCTCTGGATTTTCATTACTTCCTTCCTGGGCTTATTTATTCAGTATTTTATGCATACTATAGAGCAACGGTTTTCAACCTTTTTTTGTTTGTGGGCCTCTAAACATTTTTGAGTGGAGGTGCAGACCCCTCTGATTGCAAGTGTGGGTATTCACATAGTTATGATTGATTGTAGTCACTTTTTGCAGACCCCCTGAGCAACATTCTGATTCATTTTAATTTAATCAAAAATATCAGAACAAAACATAGATATTTCTAAATCCAAAATGTTGACAACTTTCTGTTCCATCCTAACTGGTATGTTGACTCCTGTTTCAGTTTGGAGTGGAATTTCTGATCTGTTTTATTGTGAACTTTGCATTTTACTTAGCCAGGAACCGTTATTTTCCAACAGTGGCTGAGATGCAACAACAAAGTCTTTCAAAATAAAAACAAACCTGAGGAAGAATGTCTTGCATTCAAAAGCTTGTCTTACTTTTCCCCAATTATATATTTGGTCCAGTAAAAGATATCACCCTAAGAATGCCTTCCTTCTAAAATAAAAAAAAAAAACCAAACACTTTTCATTAGTACATCTGGAAACAAATTAGAGACAATACAATACGTCTATATGTAATCATTAAGTATTGATTTGACAGAGCTCAAATAGCTAGATGTTAGAGCAGAACAGAGGTTCTGGAATATATAATAGGCTTTTAATTTTATTAGCATATAGGCAACAGACATTCCTGTTAAATGTATGATCAGAAACCAGTTACCTTATATAACCTGAATATTCCATGAGTGCTAATTTTAACTCATAGTCATATAAGAAATGGAATATTATCTGTGTACACTAAAATTCAGTAAAATTACCTGTATAATGGCCAGTTAAAACATCTTCAAGATTTGTCATCATATATTTAATATATACATGTGCCATTTTTGAACCTCAGGTCTTTACTAAAACTATTTACATCCTTAAATTTAAATACGCAAGTATTTTGCATTTTTCCAAAGTCTGTAGGAGAGGTATATTGTAATTTATTTGCATTGTCTAAATGGCACGAAAGGAAGCACAGGCTGCTCGTGGAGCCTTTCCTGCAGATTCTATCAGCAAGCTGATGTCTCTTGTGGCTGAAGACCCAAATTCTGCATCTCCTTTTTTAGAGATCCTACTAGAATGTCTCAGGATTAGGGAGTGACATATTGATGGCAGAGCAGAAGAGTTGCCAGAGCACAGCTGCTTCTACCTTATTGCCATATGATCACACTCTTTAGTTAACTACAGATAGTCAAAAAGCCCAAGGCTTAATCAGTTCAGTCTGCAAAGGTTAGTCTAATCCAGGGCTGGGCAAAATGTGGTCCATGGACTGGATGCAGCCTGCCAGGCCTTTCTATCCGGCCCGTGGGGCCCCTAAAAAATTTAGAAAATTTATATTTATCTGCCCCTGGCTGCCTGTCATGCGGCTCTCAATGGCTTGCCAAAACTCAGTAAGTGGCCCTCCGCCCAAAATAATTGCCTGTCCCTGGTCTAAATTGTGTAGATTGAACCAATAAGCAAGTGAGCAGACATTCACTTTTGGTTCTGGAAATGCAGCCACATACCTGAAGTGGCCCAGGCCAGATACCGGGGGGTGCTAGAGCATGCCACTTGGAGCAGACAGCATGGGCCAAGGCTAGCCCACCCACCTGCAAGGGGTGGGGTGAGTTGCAGGGGAGGTGAAAAGCATCCTGTAATACCGGGAACTGTGAGTTAACTTGAATCTGGAGGGGATCTGGGCAGAAGTTCAATAAACCTATTTAATCTAAATCAGTTAAGTGTTATGCTGCATCCATCCAGGTTTATTTTAAACTGGTTTCAGTGATTTTGGAAGTAGTTTATGTGCACTGAACTTCTGTTTTGTTACAGATTTGAACCATTTTCCAATCACTTATACTGGTTTGTGTGTAATTTCTGTCTGTAGCCTTTAGGGCAAAGGTGGCCAACCTTCAGCAATAGTGCCACAAGTAACATGCAGCAGATATAGGAGGTGACAGACAGGATAGCAGTAGATAGGGCAGGGAGCAGAAAGCAGAGGAGATCAGGCAGGGAATACAGAGCAAGGAGCAGAAAGCAGAGGAGCAACTCAGGTGGAAGAAGGGGATCAGAGTGGCATTCAGGGAAGGTACAGGGCTAATTTGTGGTATGCCCCTCGCTGCCCTGGGGAATAATATCCAGCTGAAGAATTCTCTGGGCTGCTCTAACATGCATCCAAGGCCAGAAACAGAACTCTTGTTGTCTTTCCCTGTGTACTACATCCTAGTGTAACCTAAGCATAGCAGAGAATACGGCCCAGGAATATTGGCTCTTCTTCGGCTATGCTATGCATAGCATAATTGGCCCTATGTCCCACACCCCCCTGCTCTCCGTACATTGTCTTGCCAACAGCTGTTCTTGTTTAAACTTATTGTTGCTTATCAAAATATAAACAAAAAGCAGCATTTTTTTTCAAAATTGTTTTAATTTAAGTGTGGAAAATAGAAGCATCTGGTAATTCACATCAAGTTGTTAAATTAAAAAAAATCTGTCCCATTCAAAACGTTACTAAATTTTGTAGCTTAGAAAGACCACCTGTGGCAGAGCACAACTTGTACCTGCCACTATAAAAGGTTTAAGCAGGCTGTGGAGTAGCTGGCAGGTGCTGTTAGGCCCAATTAGGCAGTCAGTGACTGCAAGGGGACCACTGGATTGGATGTGGGCGGGGTAGCCAGGGTGTAAGGCAAGACCCTAGGAGTGGAGCCAGCAGTTACATCTAGGGAGCCAGTGGAGCAGCATTGCACAGCCTGAGGAGAGCAGCTCCTGGAACATTTGAAGGTCAGGGTAGGGACTGTGGGGATGGAGGAGGTTCCTGTGGTCCTGGCGAACACCTGAAACTGCACCCTGCTGGGGTTGGATGGTGTGGTAGGGCTGCCTGTGGTGGGGCAGTCTCCAGGAAATGTCACACCCGTGCCTCCCCAGTGAAAGGCAAGGATGGGGCACTATAAAGCCTAAGCCCCTGCTGTCTTGTGGGTACCCCTTGGAGGGGAAAGTCTAGGGGAGCACACTCTGATAGAAAAGCACAGGGCCCAGGTCCACTGAGTGGGGCTTGAGGCAGGGGCCAAGGCCCACTGAGTGGGGCCTGAGACCCAAGGGGCAGAAGGCCCAAAAGCCCCAATGAGGGGAGGAGTAGTGGCCCCAGTAAGGGGCAGAGAATGGCCTGGAGAAGGGGCCAGGAGGCCAAGGCCCTCACAGTGGGGCTTGAGGCCAGATTTGGGTCATAGGTTGAGTGCGGCCAAGCAAAGGGGCCGGTGAAGTTATGGGAAAGTTGGATGCCATGTGTGAGGCATGGGACACAGTGTAGGGAGGGTTTGGAGCTGTGTAATTGGCCTAGCACACCAGGGCCACAATTAAGGCAGCCTCCCCCATTTAATAGCCATTATGGTAACATTAAAGGCGTAGCAGGGCGGACTACCCTAGGCAGGGGGTGAGCCAGTGATATGAGTGGCCTGAGGGCGGAGCTTGTAGTCGCCCCCCCCTGTCACACCACCCCTAATGAAAGATTCAGAATCTAGATTAAGCGAATATCCTATATTATATGAACAACAGATCATGGTGAAGACATTGTATTAGTAATAGCAGACAAATTAGGGTGCTTGTTGGGGGAATCTTTAGAGTAGCAAATCAGGAGTACAATATGAGTCTATAGATAAGTACACAAAAAAGTGCATTACTCTTTAAGGAATAAGAAAAAAAACAATTAAAATTACTAAACTCAGTTCAAAGAAACCCCCCACACTAGCCGTTGTTTGTATTTTTGTTTGACTAACATGCTATATTAAAACAACTAAAAGAAATACGCTGTTTAAATGACTTATTTGTCTTTGAATATTTTTCTATTTACAAATGCTAATGACAAATATTGATTTTTCCCCAGTGTGGAGGTTGCTGGGCTTTCAGTGTCGTGGGTGGAATAGAGTCTGCCTATGCAATCAAGAGGAATAATCTGGAAGAACTTAGTGTACAACAGGTCATTGACTGTTCCTACAATAATTATGGCTGCAGCGGTGGGTCCACAGTTAGTGCTCTGAACTGGCTGAACCAGGTCTGAAAATTTTACACTTTGTAACTGTTTCTTAGTTTTCCATTTTAAAACATGCCCTAGTATTTTGTATAGAAAAGAAAAAGTAGTGCGAAAAATATGTGGATTCTAATATGTTTGACTTATTGGAACTAGTGAATTCCAATATGGTATCCAGAGTCACAGAGTTTGAACTTGTATATAAATTAGAAAAATTGAGTGCATAACTCATGTAAATTCATCCACAAAGGCTCGCTCAGAACAAAGCAGCATCTGGTATTCAAGGGCCTCTTCATTTTTAATTTGCTAGGATTTTTTTAAACAAAACGTAAGCTGCAGGCAATCAGCACTGGTGTCAGAGGTCCCATTTATTAAAAAAATATAATATGGATTTTGGTGCCTAATATCTGCTCTATGTTTATGAAAAAATTAGCCTTGAGTTAAATAAGAAGTCCTTACAGTTTGTGGAACAAAAACCCTCACTTTCAAGCTGAAAAGAACTGAAAATATGGAAAAAGTCACATTAATGTGAAATGAAGTGTCCTTAAAATATTTTCGCATTTAGTATTCAAAGGTGAATTTATTAATATAAATAAAAAGTAATTACATTATTGGTAAGATATTTAAATATTTTTCTAGTATGTGTTTTATAAGTTTTAAAAAAAGCAGTAGATTGTGTCCCCTTACAGGTGAAGCTAAGAGCTTTAGTAAAAGATCCATAGGATGTTTCGACGTTTCTCATGAATCAAGGGGATTTCATTTTTGCTATTTTAAGAGTTCTCAAGCAATAAAGATTAAAGTGATGTAAATCATGAACTTGGCAGCTCCAAGTTCAAAAGACAGAATACATTTGTTGTTAAAAGATGACACATAGAGGGCACATATACCCATTTTGCCTTAGCTGTTGCATGACAGAATAGGAACCAGGGGTGGATGGGGCCATAAATGACTCTGCTACCTAGATCTCTAGTCCTCTGCTTGACTGTATCGTGCATACCTTACCAGGAAGTAACTTGAGGTGAATGGCTCATAGTAGCCTTATGTCCTGGCAGGGAGGATTCTTCGCTCTATGAAATCTTGTCCAAGTATACACCTACTTCTGGGCTCAGGTTGATACTGGCATGTGGATTTGCCTCATAAGCAGACTTGTTTTAATAATAATATTTTACAAAGTTAGTCCTAATGCTTTAGTGATTCTTTAAGGTTCTGTAAGGGCCTGGTAGGTGAATGCAGTCTTTGCCACTTGGGATTCTACAAAGCCAAGAGATTCCTCAGGAGACCAGTTGCATCACAGGTGGGCAAAATGGTGGATCCAGATGATGACTGGACTCCATTTTGCAGCAGCCACTGCCCACGTGGCTGGGGCCGGTTTTCACAGAGACTCCAACAGCAGCCGTGCTGTGATAGTCCAAGGCCAGGGTTTCTGTGGACACTTGCTCCAGCAGCACTGGCAGGGCGGGGAGCTGCTCCGGGGCCAGGCTGGGATCTTGCGGCAGTGACAGCATGGTTGAGCCAGGGCAGAGCTGCAATCTGCTGCCTGCATGCCGCAAGCAGGGAACAGGGGCCCCTGCAGCTACCCCAGCTGGGATACTGGGGGGAGCTGGATCAGGCCCTTGAGATGAGGAGGATCCATTCCACCCTGCCTCCTTCGCCACCCCCCCACCCCAGTTCTAGCTATTCAGCAGCTGGCAGCTCTGTTCTGGCTGTTGAATGGCCAGAGCTGATCAAGATGGGGGGGTGGGGGGAAAGGGCCTCCTTACCTTGGGGGCCTGACCCAGATCCCCCCAACACCCCAGCCGCAGGGAGGTTGCAAGGTGAGGGGGCCATATTCCCCATCTCCTCCCCCCGAGCTCCCCCCCCTTCCCCATGACAGCCTGGGGACAGCCCGCCCCCCATGCCAAAAATTAACCCTGGAGGAAACACAAGTTCCACAAAGCCCTCTGCTTTTCAGTGCCTTAATGTAATACCTCATTTAACCAGGGTTAATTTTTGGCCATTTTAAAAGTGCTCTGCAGCTGTGCACATGTGCTATGACACAGCTGTAGAGGGTTTTTAGGGGTCAGATTGCTCAAAAAATGTCAGTTGTCTGCGCCCTTTGTATCTTACTCTTGAGGTATATGCTCAGAAGCACTCCTCAGGCTTTCGTTCTTCAATTTTGCTAATCTTCAGAGTGTAAATGTCTTCATTTTCAAACATGGCATTCTTATCTCTAACCTCACTTGGAACGCATTGATTTTTGGGTGGGTTTTCTGTGTTGTTTCAAAGGCAGCTTTGATTTGTATAAATCTGCTTGGCTTCTATTTGAAACATTCATTAATTTATCTTCTGGCAGACGCAAGTAAAACTGGTGAAAAGTTCTGAATATAGTTTTAAAGGTCAAACAGGATTGTGCCATTATTTCTGTCTCTCAGATTTTGGAGTTTCAATAACGGGATATGCTGCATATGACTTCAGGTAACTACTATTGATTCTTTTTGTTTGCTATACTTTATTTTTGTGTTCACTGGCTATGCAGTGAAGCCAGAGTAAATGTACATGCCAGTCAAAGGTTACATACTAATTGATGCAGCTATATTTTAATCTTTTTGCAAAATAGATATTTAGATATTTGTCTTTTAAATAATTCAAATTCCAATGCTATACCTTCACTGCTGTTTTACATCTACTAACCAAATTAAACCTAGCCAAGTTCTGGTTACCTGGTGCAGAAGCCGCTTTAATTACAATGGAGTCATAACTCAGTAATCATTTTCAGACAGTAAAAGGACAAAGTATGTCTTGCTGGCCAAATGATGGAAAGTCCATCAGTCTCAAATGTTTGGACAGTGGCTGTCTCAGCAGTTGGAACGTCCACCACACCCTGTCTTCCAAAAATGCTTGGCAAAGCTATGAGTAGCACACAGAGCACTGTGCATTGCCTTACATTCTACTGATACTGCAAAATCATCCATGCCTCCATACACTTTATCATTTTATCTTTTTTTAATGAAAGTTTAAATTCTGATGACAGAATTGGCAATCCCCCACATCTGGACACAGTTTACAGATGCCCCACCCTGGTGCATCTCCCAGCTGCCTGGCTCTGGCACAGGGTAAGGTCCCACACAGCTGAGGCACCATGGAAGACATCTAGCCTGCATCAGATTGGAGCCGGATTGTTCTGACACACAGTGTATAACAGGTTGCTGGCCCTTGTTCTATGATTTTATAGTATCATAGCAAACAAGAGCTGGAAGGGACCTCTGAAGGTCATCTAGTCTAACCCCATGTTCAGAACACTATCATCACTGTTTAAACCACCCCAGACAAATGTTTGTCTAACCAACTTTTAAAATTTTCCAGTGACAAAGATCCTACAACCTCTGGACATACTCTCTACCTGTGCGTATCAACACGTATAGTTAGAATGTTCTGTCTAATATCTTAACAAAAATTTTACTTTTTGCAATTTATTCCCATGATTTTGTGTCCTCTCCCTAGGAAGCAAAGAGTAATTGATTGCCAAAGGACAATCAATTACAAACCTGTTTTTACTTGAAAACTGTTATTAAATCCCCTTTCTTTTCTTTAAAGTGAAAAATCCCACTTTTTCCTTCCAACCTTTCCTCACATGACATACTTTCAAGACTTCTAGTAACATTTGTCACTGTCCTTTGGACTTTTTCAAATGTGTTCACATCTTTCTAGCTCATACTTGGTACTTTAACAACCACATGCTTCCCTGCAGTACTGCAGGCTAGACAGTCTTCTACTCCTTTAAAGTTTAATAACATATAATAAACCTGTTAGGAAATCAGGCCATTTAAAAAAAATCAGGGTTTCAGTCTGCAATCATTGTTTCCATCTTGGGAGATGTCTTTACAGAGATGCTTCCAGAGATCAAAATCTCAGGTTAGACTGTTCTGTGTTTTGCAGTACAAACTATGCATCTATCCACAGCTGTGCCGTATTAAACTGTTTTATCCAATCAGTGCTAAGGGCTTAAGCCATAAATAAAAAAATTAGGACATGGTTCTACAATGTTCTGAGTGCTTCCTGCAACATAGCTGATGATCTCAATTCCCACTAAAGTGAGTGTGTCTTGAGGGTGCTCAGTATGTCTCAGAACTAGGTTTTCATTTTTTTATAGCAGACTTGACAGAAAATATGCTTTCCAGTAATAGCAACTCTACAGAGACAGGTTATATGCTAAGTAATGGTCCTGTTAATGGTCTCTAGCTATACTTTACTGTCTTTTCTGTGGAACTCTTGTGCATGGCAAGAAGCAGAGAACAGTCGGTTGGGTCCACCATGCCTTTTAGGCAAATTGCTCTCGTTCGATGGCATTTTTCTTAGTTTTGACCTAACTTTCTACAAGTTGTTTCTTTCAGCGATGCAGAGCACAGGGGTGTATATGCACTTGTTTTCATCTTTTTAGGCAGTAAGGAAGATTTTCAAAGGTATGCATTTAAAACTGAAAAAGTAGAAATAATCATAGTTGGACATCTTAGTTGAACATATAAAGAAAAGCTAATCGAATCAGAATTCAAGTTGTGTATTAGCTGTATTGTACTAGAGCTGGATTATCTTACCTTTGTCTTCCTCCCTCTTCTCTGTTCTGTTATTTGCTTAAATTCAGTTATTAAATCTTATTGCAGATTTTGATTATAAATCTCTCCTAAAGACAGGGACTGCCCATATTGTATTATTGTAGAATACCTGGCACAGTACACCCCAATCTTATCATAAAACATATAATCATAATATAATAATAATAGGCTATTGTTTGTAGCACACTTAGAGGTCATTCTGGATAAAAGTCATAATTACAGAGATGTGGTTTTCTGTATCAACAATATACTATCTAAATGAAAATATAAGCAATACCCGTAAGTCGGCTGTCATTACACTCTTGGTCCACAGATCTCAGTGTTTTACAAAAGTGAGAAAATTATTTATCTTCATTTTTTTAATATAGGAAGGGTGTGGTACAGAGATTTGAACTAGCTTGCTAAGGCTATACAACAAACCAACAAACAGATCTGTATTTTCTGAAGTCTAGTTCAGTGTCCTTTTAACCAGATCAACACTGTTTTTCATATATATATATATGAAAAACATATCTCCTTTTTACTGACCAGAAGGTCTGACACATGAGCAGAACAAAAATTTATATTAATACTTTCTCTCATGAACAAAACTTTTAATGAACATCGTTGATCTATTATTTCAGTGTATCAAAACTTTCATGTCACATGACTTGGATATGTTTTCATTTAATTTTTATTCTTCAATCTCTGTTTGGACAGAGGTCCTCTAAGATTCATATCAGAGTATTAGCCCAATCTGTAGCTACAATCAAATAAATTGATATCGAACAAATTGGCAAAACATTTGGATTTTACAAAAGACAACTTTAGATAGTCATAGAAATATGTATTTGCAGGTATTATTATAAACCATAACCAGTTGAGTTTTTTCAAGTATCCCCAGTATCTTTTTTCCTAACTTCCCCAGTGAGAATTACAATTCATATGTCAAAAGAAGAAAAATTTCCTGAAGGGTGTTCTTACCTGCTAAGGTCATAAATTTACCAAACGAACTTTACTGAAATATGGTTGTGGAATTTTTGTCTTGCTGGGACCTTTATCTCCTCTCAGTTACAAAAAAAGGCACAGTAACTGATATGAACACAATTATGAAATAGTTGTATCAATTTCTGAGTTATGACCTCTGTTAAAGTAAGCTACAACCTCACTGGAAGTAGGTTTCATTTCTGTCATAAAATATCAGGGCATACATAGTATCTGTGGGAGGCTTTTCCTAACCTGTTTTTGAGGTAGGTAGATTTGTTTCGTGGTATCAAAAGACTGTGTAAGTGCACTTGTATGTTTACTTACACTATATCTTATCAGAATTATAATGTCAGGGTTTTGCTAAGGCTAAACAGGGGTTTAAACAATACAAAAAAGGCAAGAAGAAATAATAATGCATTCTTCTTCTTTGGAGAACTGTTCTTTAGAGCCAAACAAATGCGTACAAGGTTAAGAAGTTTGTTCTGACAGAATGCAGAGCACGACGTTCCCTGATAACATTTTTGTTTATTGTTATCTATTGTACAATATTATCCCCAAAAGTTAATTTAAGAAAAATAATACTAATAATATTGAAGCAAACTCACTTCATACTGAAGCAGATAACTTTATTGAAGCCATAAAATATGCTCTAAGGCTTGCCAGAAAATACTTTGTTAGATTTCCGTTTTTTAACGCCATCCCTCCCCCCCCAAAAACAAACAAATAGCCAGTTCAATTTAAGACACTGTGAAGTTTACTCATCATTAAAACTATTTTCTCTTCAAGCATACACTTTCAGAAAGTGTCTCTCTTTTTAGAAAAATTGTACTAAACCTGCAAAAATACGTTTCTTCATCAATTTAAGCTCTCTCTTTAATGTAGGTTATATTCTAGTAAGTAGAAATGCACAAGTGATAATAATGTTGCAAGTCACTGAAGCTATTCAGGCTTCCTGAAACCATAAAATAAACATCCTGGATCTTTGAATCTGTATAATTTCCATCTTGTGTATGTACTTTCTTAGTATTAAGCCAGTTATGATAATTAATAGCAGAATTAGCTAAAAAAGTCAAACATTTATGATTACTTCAGTACATATCTGTTTGTATTCTTTTATACTGCATGCACGTTTCAAAAGCCACTATGAGACTTGAACAAAGAATGCAATCATCTGAAAATTTGTAAAGAATTTTTTTTTAATTTTTATATAAAATTGTCTTCCTCATTTT
This sequence comes from Alligator sinensis, assembly GCF_000455745.1. NCBI lineage: Eukaryota > Metazoa > Chordata > Crocodylia > Alligatoridae > Alligator > Alligator sinensis. The sequence goes on from NW_005843213.1 coordinate 187,541, forward strand.
TATCAGTACAAAGAAAATTCACACTGAGAACCCCCTAAGCAAAACAATTCTACTAGTGGGAGAAAAGCACGATACAGATAACTAAAAATAAGTAGATAGCATTATCATTTCAATAATACCTAAATGAAACATACTCAGAGATGAAACAGCGAATGCAGTATTAATCACATGATATAATTTCTTTTGTTTGGACAGTGTGTATATATATATATAGAACACTTCAAATAAGAATTTTAACAAGACAAAATGTAAATAGGAAAATGTACTAATGATAGAATAATGAGTTGTCTAAACTGACATTTTAACTAAGTGGAAGGTGTAGACTATGAACATATTACCTGCTGGTCATCAACAACTGGATCCAAAATCCACATTGTTACCATTTCATTAAGAGCAGGAGATTATTTGACTTGTAGCTTTGTATACCTTGTTTTCATATCAACACAATCCTATGATGTTTGTTTCACAGGAAACAGCTTGTTTGTTTAATTATTATGTTGTACATGATTCACTATGACTTAAACTTTGCTTTGAGGCGCTGCATTCTAACAATTTTGGATCATTGTCATTTTTCTTGTAGTGGCCAGGAAGACGAAATGATGAGGAAGCTGGTTCACTGGGGTCCTTTGGCAGTGACTGTAGATGCAATTAGCTGGCAGGATTATCTGGGTGGGATCATACAGTATCACTGTTCCAGTGGAAAAGCAAATCATGCTGTTCTTGTCACTGGTTTTGATAGAACAGGTAAGTTCTATCAGTAGTTAAAGTCACAAATCTGTTCTTTTTATATTTATTGTTTTCCTGGAAATTTACCTTTTGTGAAAGAGGTGATTATAAACTGAAACATTTAAGCTACCTGAAGCCAAACACAAACTGTTACATTTTGGGATTGTATGTCCTGTGGAACTTCATTCACAACATTTCAATTACAGTAAACACATAGTGCCCTCAAATTCTGTTACGTTAGTATATGATATTGTTCAGTAGAGCGCAGGCAGATTAGTCATATGAGAATACAAAGTCATACTGTAGTAGCCATATTTCATCTTCCTATGGTCTCCGTTGCTAATCACAGATTTCACAATGCTGTTATGTCTGATCAGTAGAAACTGAAACATGAAAATGACTTGTATATTGTCTCACTGCTCAGAGTTTTTTAGGATTGCCAAATTTACTGTTTCCTATAACTATTTATAAAAGTCTTTTTTTAACAGGTATCATTCCTTACTGGATTGTACGGAACTCCTGGGGACGTACATGGGGAATAGACGGTTATGCCCGTATTAAAATCGGTGGTAACATCTGTGGTAAGTCAAACGTACAAACTTAACTAGTTAGTTTGAGCAGTAAAGGCTCAAGGCATTTCTGTATATGGACAATGACTTGGAAGACATGTTAGGGAATTTCAGAATATAAAAACAAATAGCAGAAAAGGATAATTTTGTTTTCATTTTCCAGTTGGTCTAATAAAAGGTATCATTTTGGAACCAAGCGTTCTAGTTTTTCATGTGTCTAGTTCTAGTTTTATGTGTCTTTTTGTCTCAGACCAATATAGCTACCAACTACACCCTTGAATAACATGGGCACCTAGAACCTTATCATTCCAGTTTTATCTCCATGTTCAGCATTGTGCAGAATAGATGGAGCCCCTGCCTCATGGAATCTATTATTTAAGGGTTCAGTCCATCAAGCTTTCTGTGTGCCAAGAACAATGTCACACACATTGCCTATCCGTGACCTTTTCCTTAGAAGACAGGGTCGGGGTATCTGTAGAGGACCAAGGACATGGCAAAACATCCAAATGCTGAAACTCAGCTCTTGATTTCTCTTAATTAAAAAGAAAGAGTATTTTGAAGTATAGCCTAGGAAAACTACAGCTCCATTTTCAATTTCTGAATTCTCTAAAACAGGGTTGACACATATACAGCCCTTGGGTTGGATCCAGCCCACAGAACCACTTCATTTGGCCCAGTTGGGTTATGGGTGGGCCAGGGAATTTGAGGGTATGGCCAGCAGTGGGCAGAGCCTGTTGCAGAATCCAGGGTCCTGGTGGACACAGTCCTTGGCAGCAAGGAGGGAAGTGGAAGTTGTGCAACACAGGGCTTGGTCATCCTGTGGGCTGCCTGGCCTTCTACTGATTACATGCGGGCATGATAGCAAGCGGCTGCCTGTCCTACTGCTACCACAGTAGCCACCACTGCCATGGTGATTGCAGGTGCTGCTGCCATCACTGCCTCAGGCCACATCTGGCCCAAAAGGAGCCCCGTGCCTAAAATGAGTTTGATACCCCTGCTCTAAAACAAGATTTTAAGTCCTCCACTGCTACCTTAAATCCTTCAAGTAAAGGACCCAAGACCTATAACATGAAAACAAAGGAGAAAGTGGGCTGGGTAAGGAGGAACCTTAATTGTGACCAAATAATGTTAAATTGTAAAGAGCAAACACTTTTATTCACTTTTATTTTTCCTTGTATTTAATTAATTGAATCATGTCTTAGGGAGAGAGGACTTGTAGGAGTTAATTTTCAGTTGGTTCTTCTAGACAGCAAGTTTAGTTCAGAGTAATTATGTTCTCAGTATTCATTTAACAATTGCTTTACTATTCTAGGTATTGCAGATACAGTCGCATCTGTATTTGTTTGACGCGCACTAACCAGAATAAAATGGTACGACGGCAGTTCCTTGGATTATCGCTTTCCAGCTGTTCAGTGTGAAGATTTTTTTAACTTCAAAAAAATTGCAAACTATTTTATAGTTAATGGTCTGGGCATTATAAATATGGCACAGCCAGGTTTGGGGACAATATTACATTATCCAGGCTCTATGCTACTAAAATCTAGGGAAGACTGAAGTTGGGAGATAAGGATGCCATATAGCACACCTTTTGTTCCGAAGAAGAAAGGTGAAACAACAGACATACATGATGGCCATTTTGGACATTTGAGTTTTACGCAAATCTTCTTAAGTATTTTCAAATGGTAACCCATGATGGAAGGACATTGGGACATTGTAAATCTCAGTCCCAGATCAGGAACAGCAATAAATTCTTTGCAACAAGTAATAGAAAGGTTGACATCACAGCTGATTCAGAATGAAGTTAAGGATGAAGAGAGAAAATTACAGGATATAATGTAGAATCTACTGAATATTCTGAATCCAGAAATCTGGCAGTATGGTAGGATACATCTGGAAATGCTTTAATGTCGGGGAGAACATGACATACCTCTTTCCTTATCCCCTTTCCTTTTATTTTTAGGTGCTGTCAGGGAAAAATTGTCATGCTTTTAGTTTTTAAAAAAAAAGAAACAACTATTGTTCCGATACATTCTGATGCTTGTATTGGTTTTTCTTGCAACTTTGACAACAGATGATGCGTGCACTGATGTGAGCTAGCCCAATTTCTCTTACTACTTTCTGTAACATTCCTAATTCAATTTAATTATGGTCTGGTCCTTCAGCATGTATGGTCCTTCCTTAGGGCCTTCTATAGTCCTTGTATGTAAGCAAGTGAGTTGAAGCCACATACTCATTTCTACCGCAACACCCAGAAAAAGTGAGCAGGAGGGTAGACAACAAGCCCAATACTAATAAAACCTTCTAAATGCCATTTTCTTCTCTCTAACCTTTCCAATCTGCTTGATCCTCATGTCATGTCTTGTTAAATGTAGTATGTATCCTCATCAGGGCAGAGAATATTATTTAGGAGGATCCTACAATACCTTTGAGCATTCAAAATTAATCCCTAATAGGTAATCTCATAGATTGAAAGGCAAGAACTAATAACCAATTAACAGCATTATAGGAATCTCGGATATTAAAGCACATGCTGTACCCTCATTTTGTACATCAGTTTGCAAATAGGCTACTCCACTTGGAAGAAGTGTGGCAGAGCAGCCTTGGTTCAGCCTTCTTTTTCTATGTCCCTGACATTTCTGCCAAGTGCAAAAGGGAAATTTACAGCATGTAACCATCGTTTTAAAATAGGTGCCCAGTTCTGCATTCCATCCTTTTTAAGGGTTAATCATCAATTAGTTATTAGCAGGACAGTGCAGAAGGCGCTCATTTTCTCATGTCAGTTCTCCAGCATCACTACACTTTCATTAAAATGTTCCAAGCAGCCACAGATAGCTGGATAAGTTTCCTGTAGAAGAATCACTTAAATCTGCTCTTCTCCGTATGTTGGTCAGAGAGAACCACTGGACAGTTTCTAGCCCTTGCTGATCTGAGGTGTATAGAAGAGACAGCAATGCCATTTGTGATTTTTAAAGCATTTTAGTACCACTTTGTAGCTTTTCATAAATTTCTGTTATTTAAAAATAATTTAAAATGACTATATATGCTCCTTTTTTAAAACATATACATCTTTTAGATGAACTGTGAAGAGGTTTTACAAACTCCAATACTTTGTACTTTATCATTTTTACATATTTTCTAGTAAAGATGCTGGGTGTTAAAAATCTTTGTTTGTTTTAATGATGTTCTTTCAAAAATAAAGAATTGGAATATTTATACTTGAACCCCGTGTCTTTTTTATTACGGTGCCTTAGATTTCCAGGTAGCACAGAACGAAATCCGATGCCTCCACTCGAAATATTTTTGCATCATCTTTTAGTGAAGCCCTTTTCTTATAACAGATTTTTTTGCTAGTTGTGGAGAATATGCTTTCCTGATCACAACAATTAACCAGTAGCACTTGTTACATATTGAAAACGTAATATGAACATAGGTGTTATCTGAGGCTAGATAAATGATGTTAATATGCGCTTGATTCTACTGTAGGAAAATGATATTACTTGTGTGGTGTTACATTTACAAGTTGTTGCCATCTCATCCCTCCTGATAATCTCAGATTAGTAAGTGAACAAGGTAAACGTTTTTGAAGAACACTCCCCTAATAATTTATACCTCAAGTTCTCAACTTCCAGTGTTCCAAGGACAAACATGTGAATAAAAATGAATACTCAGGATTTCCGTTTCCTTTGAGGTAATGCATTAAGGTCTCAACTGAGGCAAATTGTCAGGATAACATGATAAAACTTCGTGTTACTACCACTTTTGCTGCACCACTGTTGTAAACAAAAGATTTCTAAGTGCCTTTATTCTGGTATGGTTTACTATCACTAACTTCATTTGAGTAAGGGAAATAACAATAAGGAGTAAAGAGCGTTAATTTTTAACACCTGTTTTATTTGAAGTAGAAAATGAAGTGCTTTGTTTATAGGTTACAAAGATCAAGTATAACAGACTAGTAGATAGTTCTGTCTAAAAAGATGTTACTTTTTTATAATTACATTTGTATGTGTTGCTAAGGCACACAGGATTCCAAAATATTTTTCCCCTTCTCAGATAAAATATTCAGGGAAATTATCAGGTTCAATTTGGCTGGCTCTGTCTTTGGATTTTTCTAAAGTTACCTTCTAAAAAACCTATGCCCAGTAAAAATAACATTTAAAAAAATATTCCAAGTAGGGACAATTTTAAAGTAAATAAGTATCCCCTAGCAACACTATGCTTAAGGACTTGACAGCAGTTGACTAGAAATAAGCTAAAAGAATGGAAAGTGATTAGTCCACTTCCATTACACAAGCTAATAGAAATGCAGCTATAAATATGAACCAAGTAAATACACTTTACTGCGCACTAAACTATCTTGTGTAGACGCACTTCCTGTGTTTTTAACTTAAAGTGACATTTTAATCTCTGTATATTCTGTTCGTTTCAACTGCCTTCTCTCTCTATTTTTGCACTATTTTAAAAAGAACGTAAACATTTAGTTTGCAATACCTGTAAATCACATTATTCATAATGTATCTAGAATTTCATCACATTCTTAAAATGCTTTTAGCCTGCTGTTTATAAATATATATACATGCCTTATAATATTTATTATATTTCAAAGGACATCATGGAGAGTCAGAATCAGGTCACATTACAGTTCAAAGTGGATCACTTGGGTAGAGTTGTTTTTAATCTGAATCATCACTGCTAAAGTAAGAGCTGTCACAATACTCTGCTGTGTAAAGGAATTTATGAATGGTTGGGTTCATCTTTGGTATCCAGTGTCTTGGCACCAAAAATGTTGAAAGGTTGAACAGATCCACAAACACTTTGTACCTGTCACTGAAAAATAAAATCAAATGCATTAATATTGTTATGTTGGCTTAGAGGAGCCACTACTCAACCCATACACAGCCTAATTATGGGAACCTAACCAGAAGACCTCCCTAGTGTTTGAGGGGTATACTGTGTCAGCATTGCCCCATAATATTCTAATGGAAATGTCCATTAGTAATGTTTTCAGGTGTTTTTCATTGAGCATGGCAGCTCAAACAAACTGAATGCAAAAGGTTACTTTTATTTAATTACAATATGGGCTCTTGTACCCTGATATTTTTTAGTTTTGAGCTGCAAAGCACAAAACACTCAGCAAAAAACTGCTTGATTGCTAGTCAACACCACTTGTGCTCTTGCTTTTATTCGTAGTCTACACAGACTTAAAATTGTTTCAGTTGACTGAAGTTTTAAAACATTTTGTAGAGCTTTATTAGTTCAAGATATTACTGTATTCAGACACCAAATTAAAACCCCTACCAACCCAGGTTCTGTTTGTTTTATAAAATTAATGATGACTTGTATCTTAGATATCATTGCAGGGAGCTGAACTAATATTGGGACAGTTGCTAATATCCAGGTAGTTTGAAAATCACTTATTACATAATATCTTATTCTGAAACCAGAAACAGGATAGCTACACTCCTGCAGTGATTTGGGTGGACAAAATAGCACTGCTGAATGACAGGGCATTTTACTCCAGCCATCTCTAGTACTCTGCCAATAGCAGAGAACACAATGTCTCCAGTTTAGGTAATCTGATTAAAGTTGAAGGATTGTACATGGTGCAAAAGAATGATTATTTATTCATTTCTATTTTAGTGGTTTCTAAAGACCTTCTGGGGCAGCAGACCCCTTGTACAACATGCTGATAGAGAAAAACTGTTGTCCCCAACCATCTTAGAATCTACCTATCTTGAGAGAAATACGAGAAGAATAGTGGACAAAATAAAATATAAAGTCAGGAAGAGGACAAGGTAACGATCTGATTAGTTTACTAAAGTAGAGGTAATAACATACTAGCTACCTAGTCATTGTTAAACAGTTTGGACATTTGCTCACCACAAAACCTGCATGAGGTATATCAATTATGATCGGGGATCCAGGTTTTCTGTTCACTGCAGAAAAGCATGGATTTTCTTTTTTAAAGGAGAAAAATCACAGATTTCCCCCTTTAAAAGAGAAAAATGCAGGAAACTGTGGGCTCCCCTTGTAGGCTGGCAGAGTTCCAGGCTGCAAGGAGTGGTAGAAGGGCAAACAGGCAGGGGGTGCCACATGCATGTGCACTCACACATGCATGTGGTGGCTGGGCAGCACTGGAAAGCAGCTTGCTTCAGGTAAGTCTATGGGGGTGAGGGATGGTCAGGGGGGTTGGGGGAAGGGGCACAGGCCACGCGGGGTAGGAGGGAAGAGGCTACATGGGCAGGGGGGTGGCAAGGGCACATACCCCCTAAAATTTCTGTGCCCACAGCAAGGCGCAGGGTTGCAGTGGGGCTGGACCAGCTCTGGAGGAGTTGTCTCCATGGCCCAGTGTGCAGGATCTGATGCGGAAGGGAGTGCTACACCATGCCACCATGGCTGCCAAGGGAAGGCATTGTATGCACACCCAGCAGCAATGGGGGTACAACTCCACTCTGCCATCACTGCTGCTGCCCCTGTCTATATGCCACAACATGGAAGTGAGACACTCTCTCCAGCACCAGCTCCTTGCTCCGGCCTGGCTGCAGCTAGCACCCCACTGGGGGCACAGAAATCTTGGTGGGAGGCACATGCCCCCCACCCCCACTGCATCACCTGTGGGTCCCCCTCCACTGCCTTGACACACACCCACTCCCTTCCTCATACACTGGGGGTTGGGAATGGGGCAGCAGGACTAGCGGGGGCTGTGGACCAAGAATGAGAAGCACCAGCAGGGCTGGGGGCCTGTGGGTATGGAGTGAGAGGCACCAACAGGGCTGGGGGACTGCAAGTCGGGAGTGAGGGGCAGCAGCAGGGCCCAGGGATTGTGGGTCAGGAGTGAGGGGCACTGGCAGGGCTGGGGGGCTGTGGCTTGGGAGTGGGGGCATGGCCTGGGGCAGGGCACCAACATATCACTGCACCAACAAAGCAGTGGGGTGGAACAACGACAGCTGGACCCACGTCCTGGTGAGTGAAGCGGGTAGGGGAAGCTCTGAATTTCCATGATAAAAAACTCCAAATCAACCACAAAAATATATAGGTATTTAGAAGGTATGTTCTTATAATGACTAAAGCAGTGGTAGGCTTCCAAATTGCTTTAAAATTGTAAATATATCAATAAAACCTTGTGTTCAACTGATACATATATATATATATATATATATAGTCGCATTTTATTTTAATTGTGAAAAAACACAGATTTGGGGGGGGGGGGGTTAATCAGAGAATTTGCAATTTTTAAACAGAAAATCAGGATCCCTGATTATGATGGTGAAGGGCAAGGGCAAGGTGAAAAGTAAGTCAGATTTCTCTGTTCTTACCTCACTGTTGAACGCAAATACTGGTAGCCTGATGATCCCCCTGTACCAGCTTTGCTGCCAATCATTCTGTGCACCATGCAGACATGGTTATCTAGGCAAATTAAACCAAATAGCATGCGTCTCAGTAAACTAAACAGTGCTGATAGTTCAAACACTCATTAAATCTGGTCAGTCAGTGGAATGCATCCTAGCATAATTTCATGTGAAGGACTCAGAGACATCTTAGGAACATCTTCCTGAGATTTCACAGAGAGGCTGACCCAGTAGGTCTGCAGGAAGATAGGAGCCCTATAGTATGTTGCATACTGGCTGAGTGGTATTTTTGGCAGCCATATCATGAATTGAATCCTGTTAAAATCTGTCATCTACACAAGGGCAGAAAAGAGTTGAGAATAGTCATGAGAAATGGGGAACACAGGGTGCATCTACACAAGACATTTACTGCAGAGTAGCCTAGTTAGTTCAACAGTAAATGTCCAGTATTAGGTTGCAGAAAACTAATAAACTCCATAGCAGGGTAGTATTTGTAGATACAAGTACTATCTTGCTGCAGAATTTTTTTACCTGGCAGCACCGCATATGTAGACACTGATGCTGCTGGTTGCAGCACCAGGGTACTTCAGTGTGGGAGATGCTTGCTGGGTAGCCCCACAGTGAAGCACCCTTGTGCCCCAGCCAGTCCTGTTGCAGCAGTCCGAGCTGGGTTAGAGCAGCCCCAGGCTGGCAGGCTGATTCCCCTGGGCCTTCTGCCAGCCAGGGCTTCTCTGATCTGGCTCAGCATGCTGTGGTCCCCGCTGCATGTGTAAATGCAGCATCCTGATAAGTGCCAGAATTTATTGCATCACATTAATAGATGCATGTAGATGTGCCCACATAGTAGTCCTTTAGATACAAATGTTGACCAAACCTCAGGCACATCATGGAAGTCTTCTGTTTAAACTATGGTAGGTGATAGCCCTTACGTATTTACATACCAGATATTAAGGAGGTGAGACACTGTTTTTAGCCAAAAAAAAGTTGCCTTCATAATAAAAGAGAGAGATCTTTAGAATTTCATGTAGGAAAAAAAATGTTGATAAAGTTGGAAAAAAGAGGGACATTTTCTTATGTTCCTGTAAGAGACTCTGTGATAATAAAGGTCTGAAAACTTACATCTCCACTTTGTCATGAGTATATCCATATCCATAAGAGAAGTTAGAAGTTGAAAGGGAACCTGGAAGCGAGGCTCCTCTCTTGAAAAAGTAAAAGTGAAGACATCAGAAAATCACTTATCTTAAATTATTCTAACTTACCAGTTATTGTTTTATAATGCTATATTTGTCTAAGTGTGCAAGGTACGTACTTGTGTGTATTTTTCCTAAATTTGTGGAAGCAGGTATTCCAATAGGTTCTTTCACCTTCTCAACATGTTGGTTGCATTCTGTTTCATGTTTGTAACAATATGCTATTAAAAAACCTAAAGTACCAAACTACAGTATATATTCCTAAAACAGTCTTGCATTTGAAGCAGTCCAAATTCCACTCTAGTTAGAGCTCCAACTATTTAGATCATTTCAATAGCATATGAACATACAACTTTCCCATGCTGGAGTGCTTCAAAATCATTGTGACAACATATAGTGGTGGTGTTTTTTGGTCAGCAGGCATGATGGGATTGCTTCCTCCTGTGGCATCCCAGCATGCTCTGTTCCCCAAGACAGCTGGAGAGCAGGAACTCCTGCCTGCCTGTTGGCTTCCAGAACCTACAGGTATTCTCAAGGATAGCCGACTGCAAGGAAAACAGTCACCCCCCAGTCTTCCCTGCTCTCCCCTGCTCCTTTCCACGGTGGGGTACAGTGGGGAGCAGAGCACTGTAGAAAGCTGGAGGGCTGAACAACCCTTGCCACACTGCACTTGGGGGGGAAGAACCAGCAGCATACCTACAGGCTGGGGAACTCCCTTCTCATCAGTGCAGAGGCAGAAAAGGATCTTGGAGTCGTTATTGATGCCAAAATGAACATGGGCCAACAGTATGGGGACGCAGTCAGGAAGGTCAACCGTACCTTTTCATGCATCCACAGATGGATCTCAAACAGGTCCAAGGAGGTGATCCCCCTGCTCTGTGTGACATTGCTTAGGCTGCAGTTGGAGTACTGGGTCCAGTTTTGGGCATCGCACTTCAGGAGGGATGTGGACAACATGGAGAGGGTCAAGAGGAGGGCCACCCGCATGATCAGGGGACAGCAGGGCAGACCCTACGAGGAGAGGCTATGGGACCTGAACCTGTTCAGCCTCCACAAGTGAAGGCTGAGGGGGGAACTAGTGGCCATTTGCAAAGTAGTCAGAGGGGACCAGCAGGCATTGGGGAAGTCCCTGCTCCCCCGAGCACTACCAGGAGTGACTAGAAATAATGGTCACAAGCTGGCAGAGGGTAGACTCAGACTAGAAATCAGGAGGCGCTATTTCACTGTCAGGGCGGCTAGGATCTGGAACCAACTTCCAAGATAAGTGGTGCTGGCTCCTACCCTGGGGGTCTTTAAGAGGAGGCTGAATGAACACCTTGCCGGGGTCGTTTGACCCCAGTGCTCTTTCCTGCCATGGCAGGGGGTCAGACTTGATCATCTGCTCAGGTCCCTTCCAACCCTACCAACTATGAAACACTCTGCTAGAGCATACATATGTTTCAGGAAATATTTCAAAAAGAAATGCTTCAAGGATATTCTTCATTTTCTAAGGTCCCCTCTACACGTGCAGGCAAAGGTGCAATGGGATCTGATCCGTGATTCACACAGTCATGCTTCCTGCCATACCACATGTGCATTGCAGGAGGCGTGACTGGGATCACACATTAGATCCCATTCTGCCTTACTGTTGATGCAGAGGGAGGCTGATCCTGGACTCCTGCACTAGGAAGAAGCAAGCTTCTCTGGCTGGGAGCCCCATGCAGCCCAGTTGGTTACCACAGGAGTGATTCCCCCCACCCCACACACACACACACTCCCAGGAGTGTGCGGAAACCTCTGGAGTTTAAGGGTGGAAACTCCTGGACCCTGGGGATCATGGCAGCTATGATCCCCAGGGCTCTGGGGCGCGTAAAACCCCCAACCCCTGTGGACTGGCTGCCACAATCCCTAGGGTTTAGTGGTTTTATGTTGGGCATGGTGCACCGCTATGGCTAGGAACTCAGTCAGCTGACAGGGCTCCCAGGCACAGGGAAAACTGGTACACATGCAAATTAAAGCTTGAGAGCAATCAGCTGTAAAGTTAGTACACATGTTTGAGGTCTAAATTTATCACTGCTTGGAGCTTTTTATAATATGATAGCTACTTTGCACATGTAGGTAGTCTCCAGGTAATTGAACAATTAACCAAGTAATTGTGCAATACTTGTAACATGGTGAGGGGGCCTGAGGATCATTTTTGAAGCACCTCAGCCATAAATGTTGATATATTCACTCATCAGAGTGCTTCAAACAGTGCCTCTGCCCAGGGCCTAGAGTAATTTCCCAAAAAACTAACTGCAGTAAACTGATTCCACATTGTTTGTATACACAATCTGCAGTCTATAATACATTATCTACCCTTTCGTACTCCATCTTCATGTTATGTATACATTTATGAGCATTACCCCGATAAGCATTGAAGGAATATCACTTGGAATTACCTGTAGAAGTAAATCATTAAAGCTCCCTTCAGTGCTTTGTATGACAGTCTTCTTTCTCCTGCAAAGATATACATTTTTTTAATGTTAATTTTCCTGGGAAATTCCAGTATATGAGAAATAAAGTTAAACGTGTCCTGTTTACAATCCAGTGAAGCCCACTGAAGTAGCAGAGGCAATGCTCCATTGTTTCATTTTTAATGGCACGAAAAGAAGGTGATGAAGTCAGCATCATACTCTACCTGCGTTTACCCCCAGGTAGCTCTTGGTGCCCTTTGGATAAGAGGCTGTGTAGGGCACACTGGAAGTGGAAATGATAAGTGGAAGCCCACCACCCTCACCTGAGATCAAACCCAGGTCCTTCCATTCCATAACCAGGCACTCTATGAACAAAGCTGCACAGCTCCCCATACATTAGAAATGCAAAAATAAATATGCTAGAAAGAAAAACAAGTATACGTTGTCATCTTTCACTCCCAGAATTCTTTCTTCCATAGCGACTGTGCCCTGAATTCTACCATTACCTAGAAACCCCCCTATCATGATAAATGAGGATAGAAAAAATCAAAATCTTTTGAACCTATTTATTTTTGTATATAACCTTAAATTAGTTTTCAGCAAGAGTCTGGTTATTTTTATTAAACTGTATTTTTTTATAGACTCAAATGTAACCTGCCTTTACTAAGAAGATGTTCATGGCGCTTTTCATCAAATAATGAAAGCAGTACATCTTTTTGCTTTTGAAGTTCAGCCAGCAGGTCTTCTTTTTCTTCTGACTCTGGTTTGGTCTTTAAAATACAAAACAAAACAATAATTTGTCTCGGGAAAATGTGAAGTTCCTGAATTATCTGTTATAAAATTGTGGATTTTAGCATTACACCTCTAGGAATGTATGCATTAAGTTTACGAAGGATATCTACTGACTATTAGATTTGCCACTGTCTATGCAAAGCATGATTATCACAAAATGCCCCTACTTAGACACATGTAATTAGCCCTTTGTCACACCTTATTCAAATTAATATATGCACAGATGCACAGTCAATTAATTTTTATTTAAAAACAAAATCCATCTGTGAGAAATAGCCCTCCCTGACCTCCATATTTTAAAAAGATATAAACATCCATTTAATATTTTGGAAACCATGATTTTGTGATGAAATATTTACGCGTGCGCACGCGCGCACACACACACACAAAACAAAACAAAACATTACTAGAAATTAAATGCCAAAAGAGAGTGACACTATGTTCACATATTTTCGGTATTTTTGTACATCTAAGTATTTTACTCTAAAAAATATGCATTTTTTCTCATGGTAATCTACATGCAAGTATCCCTCATTGCCATATCCTCAAGGGACAGCCTATTAAACAATTATAGAATTCCACAGCTCTGCTTCACTGTGGTACATAAGCTTTGAGCCCCGTGGACTTAAAAGAGTTTTACTCTGATCTCCAGGTGCAAACACATGGAATACCATTCTGCTATCCGTACAGTCAACAGCAAAACTTCCACTGATTTCAGCGGGTCTCAGTTTTACTCTTACCCACTCCCTGCTCCCCCAGCCCCCTTTTGGCAACAAATATCACCCAAAGTACCACACATTTTAGACTTGTTTAGATGCTAATTTTTAAGGGGGCTTAGAGTTGCTTGAAAGGCATGCACAATTCTCCTTAGAAGTTGCTGAAGGCTGATTGATTAAAGGAAAAGAAACAGAAAGTGAAGATGGAATTAAAATTCCAAGATTTTTCTGGTCATACACTTATTACTAGATCAAGAATATATACCTGGATCATTACAAATTCTTCTTCTAGACCTTCTAAAACATTCTTTTGAAATTTTCCCCAGAAATCAAATTCTTCTTGCTCAAGTCCTGGTGTTCTTTCCAGCCATGACTTTATTAAAACAAAGTTTTATGTTAATGTGTGATATTTAATACATTTTGGCATAATTAAGTAGCATAATATATTTATGCTGCAGTGTTTATATCAGTAGAATTCCTGGTGTGAGTATTCATTACTGAAACATTAGGGTCTACACTGGGATTTCAACTGGTATAATTATGCCCAGCAGACAATCTAACAGATTCAGAATTATTCTTAAATAGCCACAGAGTTGGAGACAAAGACTCGCCAGTTGTAGTACCTTCCCTAGCACAGGCTCCTTCTAAAGACCTGGTTAAGTCACCTCAACTTCTTTTGCTGTCACTTCTGCCTTTCATAAAGAAGGTAAAGTACTACCCTATCTCACAGAAATGATATAAGCATTAGCTTGTCACAAAAGTGTGCTGAATATGAAGAGCCTTAAACAGGGGTGACTGATTATTTTATTGTATTCAAATATACATTAACTGGCAAAACATGCATGCATTAATTTAGGAAATAAAAATAGATATAGCAATCCTTGATCAAAATAATAAATTGGCAAGTTCTCTCTGTTTTAAGTCTTTGATTTCTTTTGATCATTGAAAAGGAAATTATACAATAAAACTTCAGAAATCTTTGGTTATATTCCCTTTGAAGAGGACACCATTTGCTTCCATTTTCATCTAAAATAGTTTGATTATTACATAAAAAGAATCAGTATTCTGGACACATCTACACATTTATTAATGTAATTTGCTTCTATGCATTAAGTTTAGTACCTCTAATATGAGGTACTACATAAAGGCACATTAGCCCATGCTAATGTGCAATAGCAAAGGCAATTTTTTTTTGTGATGCTTAATGCACAGTAGACTAATTTTACTGCTCATTAGCATGTTTTTTATGTGATGTGCTCATGTGCAGTAGAATAGGCTACTGCGCATTACAACATTTGGTGTAGATGTGCCCAGTATTGATAGAAAATGATATATGCCTTGGAAACTGTTTATCTGTGAATGTGTGTGTCATATTAATCCATGGAAAGTTGTATAAAAGTGGTATATGTATGTGTATAAGAGAGTGTACAAGCGTGCATAAGAGACCATGAACATACACTTATTCTCCTGAATAATAGTTTCCTTCTTAACTTTTTAGAGTGAAAAATCAAACTCACCTCACAATAAATGTCAATGACATATTCTGCCAACATCCCCTTTTTTCCCCTAGTGTTGGGTTGGCACTTATCCTTTTCCCTTACACTTGGATACACAGCAGTGAGGACATTAGTTGTTCATGGAAGAAATATTTCACAGTTTTCTCATTCTAGAAGTAGTCTATGTCCATGTGAAATGGAACAAGTGTATTTATGACATAAATAGTCAGCAGATAGGCAGAATATTCAGAATTCCACAGGGAAACTTACGTGTTTAATATCCAATTAAATTTTTCAGGTAATAAGAAATTATTAAGGGTCAGTAATTAAAACAATCTGGATTACTTAAAAAACTTAATATAAAACTGTAAGAAAATCTAAACAGCCAGATTGTTTAAGAAATTGACAATTCTGTTATCCTCTCAGTGAAAAGAATTTATCATTGAAATCAATTGTAAATCTGCATGGGAAGCAATACAGAACTGAGTCTTAAATCACGTCCAAGACAGATGATGTTTCTTATATTGAAATGGAAATCATATTCTTACATTCTTATAATATTTCTTATATTGAAAAGGGAATTAAAAAACACAACAAAGAAACTGTTACCTCTACTAGTTGCAGAAGAGTTGATTCCTGTTCTGATTTAAGCAAGAGTTCATAATCTTGTCCCTTGAAGTTATCACGATAATGTCTTCTGTTATAAGGGACTCTCAGACTTTGGGGGACACCAATCTTATTCTCTAATAATCGAAACTGTAAGCTCTGAAAACCTGATGCTGGGCTCAAGTAATCTCTTGCGATTAGAAAAAGATAAAACAGTGACATTATTATTATTATAAAAATATGCAGAGTTCCTAGTCCTAATTTCTTATTGATAATTAGACACACGTACATATTAGAAATAGATTAAGTAGATTCTGATATAATATTGTCATTTACTTATTTTGTTGAAAGCTTGGGATTACAGCCAGATCTAATTTTTAAAGTTTTTAAAAGTAAACCAGCAAAATAATATGAAAACATGTTGTTTTTAAAGAGGAAATTTCATTACAGTACAAGGGGTTTTTTTTCTAAATAGAATTAGCAACTGCATCCTGAACAGAAAGTAAGAAAGATGTTCTTTCTGAATCTTTAAAATGGAAAAGAATAAAATCTAAAATGTTCATTAGAGTTTATATTATTTTATAAATAGGAACTATTATTCTTTTGGACAAAAAAATAAGGCAGGCTTTGTGATCATATCTACTTTGCTGTCTTTTTCAAAAGGATAGACCTATGGCATGCTGGAAGAATTAATTTGTAAGCATAGAACAAATGTAAGGGATGGAGGAATTGGCATATATGGGACTGAAAGTCATTGATTTGATCATATTATAAGAAAATATTGATAGGTACCTTATGATTATAAAGGCTTATTTTTTAAATAATATGCAGAAAGTAATTT
>NW_005843213.1:204267-214856 GCF_000455745.1 Alligator sinensis
CCCCCCCCGCCCCAGATGATTAACCCATTTATGTTTCACTCCATTTATTGAAAGGTATTAAAGTTTTACTATAATAACTAGTCAGAATCTCAGGGGCACGTCCACACATGCAGGCACGTGCACTTGCAGCAGCTCAAATAGAAGCAGTGCAAATTTGAGCTGGGGCTTTTTGCCTCAGTGCACATGCCGGACATGCACTTTGGTGTGGGGCAAATTGTGCCACTTGGGGCAAAATAACCCTTCCTGGCTTCTCCTAGATCTGCAGCCAGGGAGAGCTAGAGCCTGGGCCAGCACCTGTGCTGGCCCCAGCAGTATAAAAACCTACCATGTGCTAGCCCCAACAGTATAAAAAGCTGCCCTGGCAAGAAGCTCAGGGCTACTCACTCTCAGGAGCTTCTGGGCCCTGGCCAATTGGTACCTGGGGACACTACCCCTTGTGCCAGCTGGACTGCTGAAGCAGTCCTGAGTGTTCCCTGCACCCTCTACCCACTGCAGCAGACTGGCAGTAGGGGCTGCTGCCTGGCTGTGATCTGCTGCCATTTGCGACGGCATGTGGCCCCAAGACTGCATACCTGCCAGACCCAGATGGAGACTGCATGGACGTTAGAGGCATCTACACCTCTGGGCCAGCTGCCAGTGGGCTGTGGCAGCCCAGATGGCTTTTGTGCAGCACTACTGCCATGTCTGCCACTGCCTGACCATCTGGGCAGCTATTGCCCAGAAGATGTTTTCAGGGTCATGGCCTGCTTTGAACTGAGAAAGCATGTCCTCCTGGCCCCAAGTGGCTGGGAGGTCAGCCACCTCCAGCTGGGTCCTAGGTGCCATCCCTAAGCAGGCTCCTCTGCCTGGTACCTGCCACTTGCCTCACTAGCAGGAATTCTGGTGTTGCCTTTTTAAAAACTGCAAAATCCCTGATAAAAAAAATCCCAAAGTCACTCTTTTAAATACACCAACATCCATGTTCTTCCACAAGTAAAACAAAAGAACACTAGACACATATATACAGAGAAAGAGAGAGATCAAATCAGTTGAGCAATGTTTTATTGATATATTTACAATTTTAAAGCAATTTGGAAGTCTACCAGTGCCTCCATCTTCATAATAAAATACATTCTAAATATCTATGCAGTTTGGCAGTGACTTTTGACTTTTTTGTCATTGAAAAATCAGAGCCACACCTACCCCCATTGCTCACCAAAATGTGCAGCACTGAGCAGCACTGATATGTCAGTGCCCTGCCCCTGCCCTTACCCCTCACTCTTAACCCACAGCCTGCCCCTCACCCCAGTCCCCTCATTCTTGACTCACAGGGCCAGGTATGTGGGTGAGGGGTTTGTGGGGGTGGCTTGAGGGTGTGGGGTTTGTGGATGGATTGTGGGGGAACTAAGGGAGGGCATATGGGAGGCTGCTCAGAAGGGGTGGGTCCCTGCCCCCCGCAGGGCACAGCCCCCTGCACAGCTCATGGACTGCTCCCCCGACAGGGCCATAGCCTCTCTCAACAGGGGCCACATGCCCCCTCCCCCACATGGCTCATGTGTCCCTCACCTGCCCTCAGCCCCCATTCGCTCCCTCATCCCCTAATTGTTTCCCTGCCTGGTTGCAGTCCCCGATCGCATGCAATGAGGGGTCAGATTTCCTCCTGATAAGCCATTTTTTAAGCAGTCAGCAGCCATGCATTTGTGTTTGGTCATGGCTATAAGCTGCTTTCTATTGCCAGATTGGGCAAAAATTGTCACTTCTGTCTGTGCCTGAGCTCATTTTGAGCACTTTGTATATCTCTAGACCAGCAGTTCTCAACCTTTTTTGTACCAGGATCTATTTGTAAACATCAATGGCCCGTCCCAACCCAGTGCCTCTCACTCCTGACCCACTCCCCCCCGCCCCCTGGCCCCAGCCCCCGAGTGTGTGGGGTAGGGGGTGGGTTGTGGGGCAGGGTGTGTGTGTGTGGGGCATGGGGGGCCCAAAGCAGCCCCTTGCAAGCTGGAACTCTTGCCAGCCTGCAAGGGAAGAGCCATGGTTTTCCACATTTTTCTCCATTAAAGGAGAATCCATTTTTAAAGTTTCTCCACGACCCTTTCATATATTCTTGCAACCTGCTTTGGATCACAACCTACAGGCTGTGAAATGCTGCTCTAGATGATGCTTTTTTTTATGTTCAATATAGACCTAGGGTTCTAAAAACAATTTAGCCATAGCAACACAAAGTTCATGTAGAGCTAGGCTGGTACTTCTACAGTACACTACAGTGTGTAATGTAAATATTCCCTTAATCCTTCTATTTATATGGTGCAGGCTCTGGGTTCAAACCCCATTGTCAGCTCTAGTGAAGGCAATTGTGTAAGTATGGATTTATTACGTATGTAATAAATGGTACCTGAAATCAAAGAAGTCCAAGGCAGTCATTGTTTCCAGAACTGAAAATTGTTCCACAAGTAGCTTAAGGATCATTGAAATCCTCTGCATTCGCGTAACAACCTTGAGCATGTTCCTCTCATCTTTCATCTTATTAGAAAAAAGAAATACCTATCAAAACCACATTGCAAAAAATATATTTCTTTACATTCTCCCTCTATCTCTGCCTCAGGCTTATACCAAATGCCCTTCATCATAGTATGCAACTATTAGGGCTGTGCAAAGCTTTGGAAGCCAATTGGATTCAGACAAGATTTGGCATGATTCAGGGACCAAATCTCTGAATCCAAATCAAGGTGCATTACTTTGAGTAAATGCTTTGGTAAACATTTTCTAATTTTCAGAATGCCATCAACATATTGAAGTTCACTGAACAGCACTATTTTTTTGTTAAAAATATTGGGCAATTTTTTTTTCCATGGTCCAATTCTAAACAGTGCAATGAATCTATATAATAATCCTTAAGTGCTAGCTCTGACTTAAAAGGTTCAATTTAACCAGCTGTTCTATTCACAAAATATATCAAGGGAAGCTTAAGATAAAGTTTTTCACTTTATAATGCAACGAGTCTATTTCATATCTGACAATTGTCAATAAATGCTCAAAATATTCCTCTCAGACCTGCTGTTTTCAGAGATCATAAAATCATTTATTCTTTTTTTGATATTTCCTCTCAAATTTGGTCATATCATAACTATACATTGAAGACAGCTCTCCTTATTGTTTCTAGTACTTGAAAAAATATATACTAGCATTCAGTGCTACCAAGCAGATTTTAATCTACACTGTAAAGAACATTCAAAGTTAGAAGGAATATTTTCAAAATAAAAATATAATCTTAAATAATTTATTAAAATGAATCAATATCCCTTGAATCCTCTCTTATCCATATACATATGTATATGTATTTTAATCGTGTTCCTATTCCTAATCATTTTTTGGCAGTAAAATATTCCCAAGGCTAGCATCCACAATGCATACAGATAGCGGTGCCAGTGTGTGTTTGTAGTTTGGCCAACATGGTGTGTCCAGGGCTAAGTACAGACAGTCAAAAAGCATGAGGCTGAATTAATTCAATCTTTATAGGTTAAGTCTAAGCTGTGTAGATCAAAATGATAAACAAGAAAACAGACATTCACTTTTGATTCCTGAAAGCAGTCACATGCCTGCAGTGACTCAGGAGGGGGTGGGGTAGGGGAAGGGACAGAAACAGGGGGTGCTAGAGTATGCTTCCCTCCTCGGCTGGAGCAAACAGTTTGGGCCAAGGCTAGCCCACCCACCCAGTGAAGCACAGTTTGCCAGGAAGGTACAAAGCATTTTGGGATACTGGGAGACTGTACATTAATTTGAATCTGGAGGGAATCTGGGACAAAAGTTAAATAAACTGATTTAACCTAAATAAGTTGAGTCTGATCATGAGTGACTGGTGCCTCCTGAATCTGGGGGGGCACCTGCAGAAGCCGCTGATAATGGCAGCCCTGTCAGGGGGGGCACCAGCCCTACTGGCAGCATCAGTTTTGGCCATCGGGGGGGCACCAGCCCCATCGGGGGGGGGGCACATGCACCCCCATTCACCCCCTACCAGTCGTCTATGAGTCTGATACTACATCCGTCCAAGTTTATCTTAAACTGGTTTCAGCCATTTTAAAAGCAGTTTATGTGCACTGAGCTTCTGTTGTGTTACAGATTTGAACCGGTTTCTGATCACTTATACTGGCTTATGTGTAATTTTTGTCCCTAGCCCATGAGCGATCCATGAGGATCAGTCACTGTAGAAAACACAGTCCTTGAAAAGTACATGGATTTACAGATCAAAGTTTCAATAAACAGTTGTCACTTAACTGAACTTCAGCCTTAAAAACACAACTTTTCAGGTTTATGTAATGTTGTACAACTCAAACATTTAAAAATACACTCAGATTTGCTTAGTTAAAATATGTGAACATAAATTACCTTGCCATTTTGAAAGATCACTCGAACGGAGTCCAATTCCCATAGAATCTGCTTAAACCAAAGCTCATAAGCTACAATAAGAAAAACAGCATTTAGTTTGTTATTGTTACAGGTCTGCAAAAAGAAGTTAGGAAAAAATTTTAGGAGGTTCAGTTATCTCCCTGTTTACTGTTAAATTTTTATTTTAAATTAATGCTGCATCTCCCTAAGATTGGGGGAAGAGTTTGGAGGGAAACTCTGTCTTTTCTCATAAGTCTTGTGTCTTAGGTTCCTTATCATTTTTATTGTTCTGTGCAGGACTCTTTCCAAACTGTCTGCATCCTTCTAGAAGTGTGGGGTCCAAAACTAGACATAGCACTCCAGGTGAGCCTCACCAGTGCCGAATAGAGCAAAAGAATCACTTCCCTTGATTAGCAGGTGACACTTCTGTGAATACAACATAGTATGCTGGTAGCTTTTTTTTCACACGAGCATACAGTTGGCTCATTTTTCAGCTTATGGTCTACTGTAACCCCCAAATCTTTCTTTGCTGTACGGCTCCATAGCCAATCATTCCCCAGGCTGTATCTGTGCATGCAGTTATTCCATCCGAAGTGCAGGGCATCACAATTATCTTTATTGAATGTCATATTATTGATTGCAAACCATTTCTCCAGTCTATCCAAGTCATTCTGGATCCGAGCCCTACCTTTCACAGTGTCTTCAGTGCCACCCAACTTTATGTCAACTGCAAATTTGCCAATCATGGACTTGGTTCCATCATGCAAAGCATTAATTAAGATACTAAACAATACCAGACACAGGACAGACCCCTAGGAACCCATACTTGATACCTCCTCCAAACTAGACATTGGACCATTGGTGACTGCTTATTAAACATTAGGGTGGTGCAAAGCTTTGTTCCCTGATTCGGCCTGATTCAGTGGCCAAATCTCCAAGTCCGAATCAAATCAGGAGACCCTTTAATCTCTCCAAATCGAATCGGAACACTCTGAATTGATTCGGAAAGATTCAGTGATTTGGATATAGACACAAATGTAAATGTTTTTTCTACATACCTCAAGGTACCAGGCATCTCATGAATGCTGTGATGGTGGGGAGGATGGAGTGTCCCACAGGAGCATGGGGGGCTCCCCAGCATGCTCGGCAGCAGACCTGGAAGTGGACCAGAAGCACTTCTGAGTCCATTGGGGAACGTGCTGGGGGCCCCCCCATGCCCCCCTGGCTCGGTGACAGGTGCCTCCTGGGTCTGGGGGGGCACCTGGGCCCCCCCTGTAGTCGATCATTGAGCCAGGGGGCTGCAGGGGGCCCCGCTGTGTGCTTGGCAGCAGACCCAGAAGTGGACCAGAAGTACTTCCAGTCCATTTCTGGGTTCACCACTGAGCATGCAGCGGGCCCTCCCATGCTCCTGTGGGACGCTCCATCCGCCCCAGTATCACAGCGTTCACAAGCCGTGCCTGGTACCTCGATTTATGTAGAAAAAATATTTAAAGCTGTGTCTATGGCCGAATCGCTGATTCTCTGAATCAGCATCAAATCTTCAGATTTGGATTCAGCTGAATTGAATCAGAGCCAGTGATCTGAATCAACAAATCAAATCACTGTCTCCGATTCGGGCTGAATCCGAATCCAATACAGCCCATTCCACACACCCCTATTGAACATGATCATGATTTAAACAGTTGCACAGTACAGTACTTATAATACTTTCATCTAATCTGTATTTCCTTAGCTTATTGATAAGAATGTTATGGGAGACAGTGTCAAAAGCCTTGCTTAAACTCCAGGTATATCACATTCACTGCTCTCCTCCCATCCACAGAATCTGTCACCTTATCATAGAAGGTAATCAGGTTGGTCAGGCATGACTTGCTCTTAAAGAATCTATTCTGGCTGTTCCTGACTACTTTGCTCTCCTCTAGGTGCTTCACAATAGATTCCTTGAGGACCATGATCTTTCCAGGTATAGTGGTCAGGCAGGCTGATCTGTAGTTCCCTGGACCCTCTTGTTCCCTTTATCCAAGATGGGCATTATATTTGTCCTTTTCCAATCACCTGAGACCTTATCCAACCTCAATGAGTTCTCAAAGAGGGGAGCCACTGGCTCTAAAATGACCTCAGCCAATTTCTTCAGTACCTTAGGGAGCATCCCATCCAACCCTGCCAACTTAAAAGCATCTAGGCCCTCTAAGTAATCCCTAGCTTGTTCTCCTTCTATGAGGCTATTTGTCTCCTTCCCTATCACCTGGTAGCTGTTCCTATTTGTGAAGACTGAAGTAAAAATGAAATAAATACCTCAGCCTTCTCTGCATCATTTGTAACTAGATTGACTTCTGCATTCTGTAAGGTACCTATGGTTTCTCTGGTCTTCCTCTTACTTTTGACATACTTTTAGAATGCCTTTTATTACCCTTTTTTGTCCCTTGCCAGCTTCAAATCATACTTTGGCATTCCTAATTTTCTCCCTGCATGCCCATGAGAGATTCTAATGCTGTTCCCTAATCCTCTGATCAAGTTTTCACATTTTATAGAATTCTTTTTGAGTTTCAACTCATTCAAGAGGTCACTGTGTAGCCAGGTTGGTCTCCCATTGCACTTTCCAACATTAGCTCTTTCTGCCTGGTTTCAAACTTTTGCATGTAAGGCAAACATGATAACCACTGCATCACTGAAACCTTGTCAGGACTGCAGTCTTGAATCCAGGGTCCTGGCCTGATCAGCATGGATGTCTACCCCAAACCACCACACCTTGACAGTGTCAGTCCACTACCCTGATGATGTAGAGATACACATGTAAGCATAAAAACATTGGTAAGTGAGTGGATGCAAAAGCTTGCATTTATTTAAGAATGAATAACTGCATCTGAAATGCAGAATAAGTTTTATATGGAATATATCAGCATCAAATAAAGGATGTAGCAAAATTATGCTGCATAGCAATAGTCTCTCTCTCTTGCAGCTTACCTTGATGGGTCACAATAAAAAGATGCTCATCATGGATTTTATTTCCTTTTTTTTCACTCTGAAGCTCTTGGGCATTCAATATTTTGTCCAGCTGGAAAAAAAAGCCTGTTATCATCCAAGTACTCTGGTATTGATTTTAAACAGTTTTCCCCTCAAAGAAATTGAAACGAGTTTTATAAGAATATTCAGGTCTTCACTTGCAATTTATTCATTTTGAATTTTAACTGGAGTTTCATTATTGCTTATGTTTAGGAACAGAACATTTAAGTTTTTTAAAAAGACACATTGATAGATTCTTCCAACCACTCTGGGACTGCTTGCAAAGTAAAGTTTTATTTGGGAAACATCACTTTTACTAGGTAACTTTAGAACTTCAATCTTCTTAGCTTATCAAAGAGAAGGTTAAGATGATTGTTCTTTCAGTCTACCAAAGGTTCCCAAATATGGAGTCAAGATATTTGATAGTAGAAGGTAACACAACCCAGGAGACAAAAGTAGAACAAGAGCTAATGGGTTTTCCTGGTGTAATTTATTTCTCAGTGAAGGTAAGTAACCAATGGAGCAATTTACCAGAAGTTATGGTTAGAGACCTACCAAACACATGATTTTTTGGATTTCATGGATTCCATGAAATCTTGCATTGCCTGTGAAATCCATGGTAGGGTACTTGTTGAGCACTGTGGCAGTTTGTCAGGGTAGGGGAGGGGGGTGGCTGCCTGTTCAAAGATGCTGGCAAGATGGCTGCCAACTCTGCCCATCACTGCTGATTGGTTGCAAGGATTGCCTGTCATGTGGCCCTGCCCCTCTCCACCAATCAGTGACAAGGGGCAGGGCTGCATGCTGGAAAGCACTTACAGCCAATCAGCAACAGGGGGTGGGGCCTCATGGCAGGCAACCCCTGCCAACAATCAGCAGAAAGGGGTAGGGCCACAGGACCCCTCAGCCAATGCAATGCTCTCCACCCATAAAATGACTGCCCGAGCCTGTGTTTTGCCCATGAAATCAGGGGACAGCCCCTGTGAATTAGGTAGGTCCCTAGTTATAGTGGATTCTCCATTACTCAATATATTTAAGTCAAATTGGATATTTTTAGAAACTGCACTCTGTAAGTTTCCCAAAGCATTGGGAGGAGGAATTAATTCAGGAAAACCTTAAGGTACTGGTTATTCTGGAAAGCAGACTAAATAATCACAATAGTCTCTTCAGATCTGAACATCTATTAATCTAATATATGAAAGAGTGGAAAAAATCTAGCCCAGTATGGGCATTTAGACCCTCCCCTGTTCTTTCAAGCAGTCTAGTTCCCCAAACCATTGGGACCAGCTTTTTCATTCAAAAAGAAAAGGAAGAGATGTGAAAGTAAAACAGCTAATGTATTCAACAAATCATGTGAATGAAATCTATTCTCAGCAAGACAGAGGTCCTAAAGAAAAATTTTGTATGACCATGTACACCTAGACTATCATAATGCACATGCACAAGGTGATGGTGGTCAGTGCAACCTTAATTTAGTGTTTGTTCTGAAATTGCCCAACTCTTGATTAAGTGCTTGATTTTGCAATCTCTCTTAATAATTTTTTAATGAAATTATATAAATATGAGGATAAATTACTTTTTCACATACAAATATAGATATAGCTCCACTGACTTTGGCTTGCATCAGTGCAACTAATGAAAAAAACTGGGTCCAGGTATTGACTTTAATCACAATGCGATGACCAATGGTAGCTGCACACTGTGTTGAATATTTGCCTCTTGGTAACTTTGCTAAAAAAAATTGCTAATTCTGCTTTACCATGATTTAACAGAATGATGTGTTATATGCATCTCAGTGTAACCCTCTAACTCCATTTAGCTCACCCTATAATTTAGCTATAAAGAACTAAAACTATTTAATGTCTAAGAAAAAGAATAAAAGACAAAAACCCCATAAAATTAACTTGTTTTCCTACCAAGTTAAAAAAAAAGTAAGCATCCCATTCATATTAACAAGGAAGTGCATGGCTACAAACCTGGGAATTTAGTAATGTCACACTGAGGGGTAGATTACCTGCTTGTGAATATATCTGGAAAGCTGAAGTAAAACAGGGATGACATCTGATTTACTTGATAACTGTAACTGGCCATTTGCTGACAGTGGGCACAAAAGTGCTTATTTGTCACATCTCAAGTTACTACAGGCATCAGGGCAATAACAAAACCCAGTGTTCACACTTACTTGTAGATAGTCTCCATAGATAAGCCCACCTTTGCTGGCTTTGTTCAGCCCGTCTTGCGACTTGTCTTGTCCCTCATCTTCCAAAGAGAGCTTATTAAAATTGAATCTAGGAATATAATGATTGAATGAAAAAGAGAAAATATCAGGTAACTCATGTTGCATTGAGGATAAGCGCACTTAAAATATAGATACTGCTCTGTTTTGGCAGCTCTGTTTCTCAAATATAAATAATAAGTAAAATGAACAGTAAGTAGCTGTAAATGTCAAAAATAGGTAGCCAATCCCTGTAATATCTAGGTACGTTAATATAGAGTCCCTTCTAATAACCAACGCTTGAAAGATTTCTTAGGTAGCTAGCTTTTCTTCACAGAGGATAGTCTACACAATTACTTCATACTTTGATAGTCAATATGTATATTGGGAATTTTAGCTGATATTTTACCTGATATTTTAAAGAGTTTTACCTGATATTTACTTTTTTTAATTGATATAATAGAATAAATAGCAAAAATATACTCACTGGTATTTGTTCCCCCAAAATGGACACCCACTCATGGCTCCAGAATCTAATAAAGCAGAGTTACGTTCCCTAGGAATATGCTCTATTAAGGTTCCCAATTCTACTGCAGCTTCCTTTTATGTAACCTGATCCCAATGTATAAGCCAATCAGCTACAACTCTTATCTGACCATCCCTGCCATTCACTGGTGTTACAGAAACTGTCCTGACATAAACGTCAGCAAGTACATGTTTTGTTAGCTGTCCACTTACTTGAATCACCCAAAACAAGAACGGCTGGAATACTCCGTTTTGTTGAATGCCACATATATTTTCAAATCAGTCACGTACTTGAGGCTTAAAAAGTAATACAAATAATATAGAAATGAATGAGAGCTCTGAGCACAACCTGAGAGCAGCCTTGAGTCCTAAAATTTGAATCCTTGGATGTCTGAAATAGAGATACAATATTTTAATCTTGGAGTCAAAACACGAAGGCAGCTTTATGTAAGAAAGAAAGGTGAAAAGTCCTTTAGGGGAAAGA
>NW_005843213.1:214887-216672 GCF_000455745.1 Alligator sinensis
GTATTTTAGTGGTGGGCTGAATCCTGCCAGAAATAATATTTTTTCTAAACAAAAACAAAAAAATTAGTCATGCACACAGGCTTCCTCAAATTATAGTGAAACATTTATTGTATTTCCTCTGTGATTTAATACATAAAGGTTTCTTAATACTTGCATTATCTTCTCATGTGAAAGTCTCAGTCATGTTTGTGTACATGTGTTACTCAATTTTGTTAATCATCAACTTAATACAGTGGAATAACTGACGTGCATTTAGAATCCTCCCTGTGTTTGTACAAGTCCAGTCCCCTGCATTGACAGACACCATTTATCCAGAGTCCTAAAAATCATCTCCAAACACTGGCACACCACAACTATAAAGCACAGCATTATAAAAACTTAAGACATGCCAAAGCACATCAGAGGTAAAAGGCAGGGGTGCAAGGCCACTGACAGTGCTTTGCTACTGCAATGCCTTAAGATGTTTAAAGGTAGTGGAATAATTGATGCCTTGAGGCATGGGAGTGCCGGGCACAGATCACACTGCAGGTGTCCCTTTCCATATGCCAACATGAAGAACACAAATATTTAAATGCATATATCGCTCGCACTGATGGCTGAACCAAGAATTCCCAAGAACATTTCTCTCTCCGCTCTGCCCCACACTTCAAAAGTTTTTATTTTTAAACAAACACGAGTGCTCATTTTTACTGCACCAGAAATGTTTTCCCTCCTGCCACACTCACGATGCTTTCTAATATCCCTATGTGTCCTCAGCTGCTCCTGCCCCTCAAACATCTTTATATGCCAATAAACCTTATATTCAGTGTGTGAGTACTAGAGGGCAAGTTTCCAAGATAAGCTACAATGGCAAAGGGCTTAATAGTGACAGGGGACTGAAAAAAGTCTGAGGGTGGACTGAGAGTAGAATAATCTCCGACACTCGGGTTTAAAGAAGGTAGCATGTCTGCATCTTCTCTTGGATGCTAGCATGCACAGATAGAAGGTAATCCTCTGCATTAACTCACTTGATTTCAGGCATGCAGTTCTGAGACCTGAGCTACTCACCTTCTCCTTTTGCAGTAAAAGATACCAGTAGTGATCCCTAACTCTAGTACAACACTTTAAACACTGGATATGCATCTAGCTGGGGTCATCTAGACCCAGCACTCTTCCCTGCCTATGCAGGGGGTCGGACTCGATGATCTATTGAGGTCCCTTCCGACCCTAACATCTATGAATCTATGAATCTTTACCTCCAAACATCTTTAGTATTCTAAAAAGAATTAAAATTGGAAGGTTTGTCTCATCATTCCTGTGTAACAGCCATAAGATGTTCTGGTTTCTTTCTTTCACAACACAACCACAGAGAAACAACAACAATTGATCCTAAATATCTATGTTTAAAACAACTTGCATGCATTTGACTCATCGGTAGACAAAAATTACCACATTTAGCAACATTTCTCTAAAGCCTATTGGAGAAATCTTACAGTATCTATATTTAAAACAACTTGCATGCGTTTGACTCATCTGTAGGCAAAAATTACAGCATTTAGCAACCTTCCCCTAAAGCCTACTGGAGAAATAGCCTTATCTTACAGTCTATCACCACCAAGCCCAGAAGGAATCTTGTCCTTTTAATGTGGCCGATGCATACCTGGCAATGGAAGCGTGTTCAAATCTGCAGAACAATTGCATACTCCGTGTTTAACAAGTAGTTAACACCCTATCTGAAGATCTATCCCAAGCCTAGGATGGATTTAGGGCCCCTTATTCTGACAATTTAATACTGAGTACACTCTT
>NW_005843213.1:216703-265568 GCF_000455745.1 Alligator sinensis
TTCCTTTCCCTAAACCAGTACTTGCAAACATCCCAACCAGGATATACAAAACTTAGGGTTGTTTAAAATGGCTTTGTGCTTAACTTCACACAGAAAAAAAGAGAAGTTATTGCTTTTCCCCGTAAAAATGAATGTGAAGATGAAGAGTGTGGCATTTAAAACTGCCAACTGACAGCTGCAGTTGGTTTTTAGCCAAGGCAGTCCCTGTAAACTGCCTGTTTACTAAAACCAGCTGGTAATATAATATACAAATGCACACTACACCCATTTTAAAAAGCTACATTCCCATTAGCTCACACACTAGTTCTGTGCTCCAGCCATTCAAATTCCAGCATTCTTTATAATGCCCACCTGGGGCAAAAAGAGGTCCATATGAAGAGCTGGAGACCATTATAAAGAGGGAATTAAACTCACAATGTAATTGATATTATCACTGTATACATTAAAACAGATTCTTACTCTTCTACATTTCTTTGTCTTAGAGACTCAGAATCCTTCAGTGTCCTGCTGCAATAAAACATAGAGTTGCTATTCTTGCCATTGAAGGCTAGGCAAGGTACTGAAAACAGTGGAAACCTGCCTTGTACTGGGTTTTAAGGCATAGAAGTCAAATATATTTTTGGAATGAAGAAAGGCCTCATTGAAATAAAAAGAATCAAAAGCTAAGCACACAGAGAGAGCAATGTTTCATCATGTGACTGAATGCAAAAAACCAGCAGGCAATAAAAGAAACACAGATTCCTGGAACCCAGCTATGTGACCTTCAGATGACCTGCCAACACTGTGTAGGGTTTACAAATATAATATGGTAACACCTGGAAATAGATGGCTGGATATTGGAACAAGAACAATTAACAGAATCATCTATCAACCCCATGTCCTGCCATCTGATGACTGGAGTACATCTACTCCTCACTGCTGTGATAATAGTCAAGCAGAGACTCAAAAAATAAGCCCATTTGGTCTGAAGACAGCAGTAAGCATGTCAGAAAGCCACAAAAAAAAAAAAAATCCTCCCTCTGGCTAGCCAATTGAAGCTCTTCTTTATTTGTTTCAGCCAGAAATTATTCTTGGCATATCTTATGACCAGGGATCCGGGTTTTCCATTTGCCAGGGAAAAATGCTGTAAAACCCGGATTTTCTCATTTTAAGGACAAAAACCTGGATTTTTTCCTCTAAAGCAGAAAAATGTGAGAAACGGTGCGTCTCCCCTTGCAAGCTGGCAGAGTTCTAGCCTGCAAGGGGCTGGTGGGAGTGAGAGGAGGGCAGTCAGGCAGGGGGTGCCATTGTGCATAAGTGCAGGTACACATGCACATGGTCACCAGGCAGCCTGGAGAGCAGCTCCCCTGCAGGTAAGTCTGTCAGGAGAGGAAGGACCGGGGACAAAGGGGGGGGGGGGGGGGGGGGGGGAATTGAGGCCCCAACATGAGGGAGAGAGGCCACATGTATAAATGGTGACACTTCACTGCAGAGCTAATTAGTCAACTCTGCAGTAAAGCGCATATGTAGATGCATCCACTAACACCAAAAACTGTTGGGCAGAACTCCCAGCTGGTGATTATCAGTCCAGGGCCATTGAATACAATGGAACAACACTGTTTTCACTAGCAGGGGATCTGGCTCCGTTATATTCACAACATTCTGTGCATGTCTGCCACACCAATATGTTCCTTAAAAAGATATTAATCTTTATGGCTACCACCAGCACTTCACAAGCACACGCACAAACAGGGTTGGGCTGGAGCTGGGACTGTTACCCAGCCTGGGTGGTGCATGGAGTTTGGGACCTGGGGCCAGAATGTGCAGCCACAGAGCCCAGAAGTGAAGTGGGATGGGACCGTGGGCAACTTGTCCTGTGGTGGTGAAGGGGGCTGGCTCCCCACTGCTGTGTGCACTCCTGGGGGGGCATGTGCCCACAGATTTGTGCAAGGGGTGGGAAGAGATGCAGGCTGCCCACTGTGGGCTCAGGCTCTCTGCCCTCCTGCCTTCCTCCAGGGACCTCCATGGCTAAGCAGTTTGGACATGGTGTGGAAGGGCAGAGCAAGGCAAGGAAGCTTGGTGCCACCACCACAAGCCCCACACCACCCTGGTAAGTTATTCTGGGCCTACCTGGCAGCAGTGGGGGTGGTGATGTAGAGTTGTGCCCCTCGCTGCTGCTAGGCAGGCACCAGGCACCTCATTATGGTGGTGTGGAGCTTGTGGTGGTGGAACTGAGCTTCCCCATTCCACTCTGCTCTGCCACGCTGATTATTGCCTGATGGGCCTCAGAGCCCTCAGGGGCAGAGCAGCAGGGCAGAGAGCCTGATCCCACAATGGGCAGGCTGCATTCACCCTTGCCTGCCATGGGCTCCACTCTGGCCATGCTGTCTGTGAGTGGGCAGAGCTCGGCTCCATACTCTGTCCTGGTGCAGCAGCTGCTGCTTCCCATGGGTGGCAGCCAGGGCTCAGGTGCTCCGGCAGGGGGCAGGGGGCAGGGGGCTATGGACCCAGGTCTCTGGCTCCATAGCCCTGGCAGCTGGGGGCTCCTTCTAGCAGGACTGTAGGTGGGGAGTGAGGGCACCAGCAGGGCTGGAGGGTTGTGGGTCAGTAGTGAGGGACAATGGCATGGGCAAGGCACCAGCATATTAGGGCTGCTCAGTGCCACAGTCAGGGGCGAGGGAGGAAATCACAGCTGGATCCGTGTCCTGCTGAGCAAAGGGGGCAGGGGAAGCTCTGATTTTCCATTATAAAAATTGCAAAATCAAACATCAAAATGTATAGATATTTAGACTTTATTTTATTATTGTGATTGAGGCACTGGGAGGCTTCCACATTGCTTTAAAATTATAAATATATCAATAAAACATTGTGTTTGTCTGATATTCCTAGTTCATAGATTGTAAGGCTGGAAGGGACCTCAGAGGACCATCAGGTCCAGCCCATTGCACCAGGCAGGAAAAATGACAGGTAACCCCAGCAAGATGACTGTCCAGTCTCCTCTTGAAGATTTCCAGGGTAGGTGATTGCATCACCTCTGGAGGGAGCTTATTTCACAGTCCAGACACCCTAACTGGGAAGAAGTTTTTCCTAATGTTGAGCCTGAAACATTCTTCCAGGAGTTTGTGGCCATTACTCCTGGTGTTCCCAAGGACGTCCTGGTTAACAGTTGTTCACCAAGCCCCTGATGTAATGGTAAGCTGCTACCAAGTCCTCTCTCTCTCTCTCTCTCTCTGTATATATATATATATATATATAGTGGCATTTCATTTTAATCATAGAAAAATGCAAACTTGGAGGTTTTTAGTCAGAGAATTTGCAACTTTTTTTCAGAGATTCTGCAATTTTTAAACAGAAAATCAGGATCCCTGCTTATGACTGCAGGAGGATACACTGTTCTTTGTGATGCTCTGTGTGCAAAGGTACAGCATAGAGAGAAGGAACTGTGATCTGTTTCAATTCTCATGGATCCTGTTAGATTCATATATGCCAACCAGACAGATACATCAGGATTTCTGTAGAATAGAGAATTCTATCTAAAGATGAGAGAGTCGCTACCAATTTTGTTTCTACTCAGAAATTGTCATTAAAAAGTGAACTTTGAATTTTATTGAATTTAGAATTAGATTTGAAATATAAAACAAAAGTTCTGATTTAAAAATTAACTCTGTTCAGTTTGGATTTGTATTAAAATGAAGATCAATTATAGCAGGGCTTGGGAAGGGCTTCTGGCTACAAATAAGTGACCTCATGCTCTCTACGCTTATGATTCTCCCAGAGTCAGGTAGGAGAAGTAACCAACCTAAGAACATCAGCTGTCCTTAGTTACAGCTATACCATTCTAGTCGTACATTCAATGGAATTAGAATTTGGCCCTCAGATTCCATAACACCCAAGTATAATAAATAACAGAGAAAGCAGCCATATTGTCATGCCTCAGAAATTTTTTTCTAAATTACAGATGAGGCATTATGACTAAAACAACATTATACTCTGCTCTCACATGCTCTAAGGCATATCTATTTCCCATATTTCACAGTGTATAAGTCAGGTTTTGAAAGCCAAATTTTGTGTCCTAAAAATCAAACTTGACTTATACACCATGCCACATCAAAAAAAATCGGGGATGGGGTTGGGCTCAGTGCCATCCCCTGCAAGCAATGATGCCTGGGTCATACCAATGCCACTCACAGGGGATGGGGAAGCACCAGCTGAGCAGAGCCCAGTCCCATCCCCTGCAAGTAGTGCATTTGGCAGCACCTCTCACAGCAGACAGGGCCAGGCTCAGCTCTTAGCTAGTGCAGCCCCATCCCCCGTGAGCCCGGTGCCACTTGCAGAGGACAGGGCTCCACTCCGTGGTCCTTGGTTGGCATGGCCTCATCCCCTGCGAGCAGCGCTGCAGCCCAGCTGAGCCCAGCCCTGTCCATGCCCCCATCCCCTTGCAAGCAGCATTGGGCTTGGCACTGCTCACAGGGGATGGGCCGGGCTCAGCACTTGGTTTGGAACACACTGCTCTCAGGAGATGGGGATGGGCTTGGTGCTTGGCTGGCATGGCCCCATCCCCTGCAAGTGGCGCCAGCAGTGCTACTTGCAGGGAACGGGGCTTTAGCAGCTGAGCCTGGCCCCAACTTATACACTGTGCCTATGAAAATCCTGGCCATTCAAATCAGAAAGCCAGAGGTCGACCTGTACACCATGAAATATGGTAACTTTAGGCATATACTTACTCGTGTGCTCTTCTGAGAAGTGGTTCTTGAATAAGTGGCCACTTGTGCATGCTGGCTAGGGCTTACTGTAGCACGCTGTCCTGAAGTGGGGCCACAAAAACATCAAGCAGTAATTTCCTAATCTTTATTCATGTAGTTCTGTTGAGTGAACTAGCTTTGCCTATTATGTATATTGAGATCCCTATTTTTCTCTATTTGAAGTTAATATGTGCTTCACCACATAATCCCATCATACAATTGATCTTATACAAGGGGGGTCACTGGAATTTTGTGGGTTTGGGTTCATCGTAATTAACTATACAGTACTATTTTTGGGGTCCCAGGCATAAACCAGAACCTCACTGCACAAGGTACTGTACAAACACACAACACAAGGAGTCACTGTCCCCAGAAGCTTACAATTGAAGTATAGGACATAAAACAAAAGGTGGATACTGATAGAGCAAGGGGATACAGACGGGTTTTTCTTTCTCAGCCTTGTTTTTCTTACAAATTGTATTTAAGTCAAGCATGGAATAACTCTCCACTGCTTCATATAATGCATAATTAACCATTTCTGATTTTAATTTGTTTACTTTGCTATTTGTTCTCAATTTTACATAAAAATAAAATGTAATAAAATTAGGTAAAAATGCTTCGTACTTATTCTTCTAAAAATACTTGTTACAAATTAAATAACCTTTGATATAAGAGCAGGCAGGGAAAAGGCTTTGAAAAAATCAGTAATGTCACAGAAATAACATAAACAACTCTGTCATTAAAACCTGCCATAAGAAGATAACACTTCCTGTATTCACTGAGTATGGTGTAATTTCCTTAGCTAGTACTGCCCTTTGCAGTTAACCTCCACTGGCAATTAACAGTGTGTTTTAAGTAAAATAAAGATTCAATAATTCAAGGTTAGGCAAATAAGGATAAAGGTTGATGTAATATTAATAATCCAATCAGACATTTGTACTTAGTGGGAGGAATAAAGTTCAAGGTCTTGCCATCTACAAACAACAGATTTGTAAAACACAGTGAAGAAAGGAAGTGCCAAGAGGATTTTTTAAGCATTGTATTTGCATGCCTTCAAGGGACTGCATCACTTCTCAACGTACTTCCCTCTCCTGGGTGCATCTACATGTGAAATTAAGGCAAAGCAATAAACTCTGGCACAGTTCATGCCATCATCAACTGCTCCCAAGTGCAGCGTTTACATGTGCGCCAGGGACTGTGGCAGTCTGAGCCGGGGTGAAGCAGCCCCAGGCTGACAGGGGGCATGGGTGGAGGGGAGGGGGCAGTGAGCCCTGGGCTCCAGGTCATGGTGTTGGGCAACGGAGGGGTTAGTTGGGGCATGAGGGTGCTATAGTATGGGGCAAGACAGCAGGCAGCCCTTGCATATTAGCACCTCGTGCCTCAGCCAGCCCCTGTCACCATCTACATGTGTGTTTCAGTGCACTTAATGGCCAGATCCAGAAATGCAGGCACATGCATTTCCCCAGGGACAAACAGCAGCAACATAATACTACCGCTACTTGTCCCCAGGGAACGCCTGTGCACGTGTGCTCTGGGATACAACATGCTGCCCTGGGTGGGCTAGGGGAAGCTGGGGCCAGCACCTGGGCTAGTCTTAGAAGCCTTACGTGGGGTCCTGGGGGCCTCCTGGGGCTCCAGCAGTGTTGAACCAGCAACAGGGAGCCGGTCGGCTGCCAGTGTGACTCCAGCTGGCCAGGCTCCAGTTTTGGGTGGTGCATGCTGCTGCCATGTGTGCCGCCTTGCTTTTTTCCACTGGGTTTTCTGACACTGGGATCTCCAAAGCCCCCACCCCCATGCTGCTATGCTTGCATGTGTGGCATGTGCATTGTGTGGCACTGCAGGTAGGTCTGCGGCACCGCATACTGTACGTGTGCGCTCATATGGACATGCCCAATGAGTCTGCCGTAAGATAGTACTGGGATAGTCAGGGACAGTACTATCTTATGGCGGATTTAATAAATTTACTGTGCCCTAATACCAGCACAGGTGTAGACAGTGATGCTTTACTGCAGAGCTAATTAGTCAACTCCACAGTATAGTGCATGTCTAGCTGCATCCACTAACACCAAAAACTGTTGGGCAGAACTCTCAGCTGGTGATCATCAGTTCAGGGCCATTGAATACAGTGGAACAATACTATTTTCACTAGCAGGGGATCTGGCTCTGTTATATTCACAACATCCTGTGGATGTCTGCCACATCAGTATGTTCTTTAAGAAGATATTAATCTTGATGGCCGCCACCAGCACTTCACATGTATACATACATGTGCACACACACAGAGTATGATATTCACCCTTCCACTCTCTTCTACCACCCTAACTCATGTGGAAAAGGATACTACTCAGCAAGTTGTCCCAAAAGAATCATTAGTTTTCTGACTATAGATCTTTCTATCTTCCAGGGTAGATTCAGAGAGATTTCTCCTCAGCACTGTTACCAAGAATCCCTTCTCTTTCCCACTAAATGGGTCAATAACAGTGAGAACATTAATTACTAAGTTCAATTTTAAACCTGCCAATATATACAAACATTTAGACTTTAATAGGACTTTTCTGTTCAGTACTCTGCAAGGTGATCTCATTTCCTGTTTAAGATCTTACCACTATGCTCAAAGGCCCTGCGTTACAGTTGCCATCTCTCCAGTCGTTTGCTGTTGTCTCCTTTGCTTTTCCTATTAATGCCACTCACAAGATACAACCAGACCCGTGAGTCACTCCTATCCCTTGGCACATGGCTGAATGCATGTTGCTGTTTACTTTATAGTTCAATTACCACATCTGGCCGGGGGAAGTAAGGGACTGACTCAAAACATAAACTCTGATGGTTTTTCTCTAATCACAGTCCTCTTTCTCTTTGCT
This sequence comes from Alligator sinensis, assembly GCF_000455745.1. Classification (NCBI taxonomy): domain Eukaryota; kingdom Metazoa; phylum Chordata; order Crocodylia; family Alligatoridae; genus Alligator; species Alligator sinensis. The sequence goes on from NW_005843213.1 coordinate 224,286, forward strand.
AATCCTTTACTCTGGAAACACATGTCTTCTGTAGAGTGCAATCAGATGCACCATGATACATCTGCAGACATTACTGGGTGCCGTGCCCTAACTTGAGGTGTCTGCAAATGAGGAAAACCCCCTGCTGGGAAGTGCATTCCTGACCCCTCCCCCCACCATGTTGAGAAGCAAGTGGAGAGGGGGGAAACTTCCTTAAGTGCATGTATCTGTGCCATGACATGAGGCATGTGTCTGCAAGTACAATCCCCCTGGGAACTCCAACTGAAATTTCCTGCAAGCACAGATGGGGAACTCTCATGGGAGTTTCATTTCATGCTTGCAGATGTGAGTCAATGTAGGAGATTCCCCTGCTTCTCAATATGGGGGGTGTGTCTACAAGCAGAGGAGTTCTCCATCCACCCCAAACTTGCTCCTGGGCCTGAGTGAGTGGGGAATCCTGACTTCCCTGCATACGGAGAGGCAACCTAAGATTACTCAGGCTTCCTCTCTATAATGGGGGAAAGCTAGGTGGATGCTCTGGAGGCTTAAGGGATACTCATATTCCCAGAGCACCTGCCTTTGGTGGCTGGAGAAAGCTAACAGCTCAGGCTGCCCATACTCTCCCACCACAGAGCTAATAGACATCTGCCACAATAAATAAGTGGCAGAATCTATGACTACTTGTTACTGTGCCACTGAGTTTCTTCTCATGTGGTACAACAGAGGGTAGGGATGTCTATTTGCTCACCATTTATGCCAGCATAAAAAAATTTATATTGGTACAAATGAGGGGTTGGGCAACGTCTGTTTCCAACCTTATCACCTGCGCAGACTTAAATACGCAAAATGTATCCATATTACTGCCCCACCAAAAATCAAATCTTACTCTTAACTTTCCATATCCTCATTTTTGTTGTCAAAAGTTCAGTTTTCTATAGCCAGATTTGGTCACGCACTATTATTTAAATTCACCAATTTCCCTTCCTGACTTGCATCTTCTATGGGTGTTGTAGGAATCAAACATTTAGCGTTCCATTCCTAGATCTGCCTCTGAATTGATACCACCTTAGATAAGTAAATGTTTCTCCATGCAATATTCTCCTCATATGTGAAGTGAGAGATAAATAATTGAACAGGTTTCATTGAAAATAAACCTAAGATAAACTTTGCAATTCATTAACATTTATAAAATGCTTTGAGTTACCTAGATAAAGCATGTTATAGATGTGAAAAGTGTTATTTCATTATACTAAGGCCCACAAACTTAAGGCTATATATGTTTTCTTCTGAAATAGAAAGCACAGAAATTCTGAGATGCACATCAAATATGGATACATATTTGCTTCTTGGCAATCCATTAGTGCTTCTACAAGATATTACTGCATCTATGTTATGGCAAAACAAAGATATCACATACAACTGTAACCAGGGTGTTCCTCAAATTGACATATTGCCCAAACAGCTGACATTTTGGAATCATTTCACGAACAAAAGGTGGGGGGAACACCTTGTTTTTGCCAAAGATTTTCAAAACTCTGAATGTTTTGCCCAATTCCAAACAAATGCACAAAATATACTTTTTACCCATTTTCCAACCTTGCTGTACAGTCAGTGATACCCTTATAGCTGATCCATAACTTATCAATGAGAGCTTAGTGTCCTGGGAGTTGGAAGGCCAGGCCAGAGGTACTTTGAATAAAATGAATTGTAATTATTATCTATAATATTTTATCTTATAATGTGGTTATTTTTATGTTGCAGACTCTTGACCTTCACTTCTTATGATGTAGCTAAACTGGGCTATAGGCCAGATCAGTGGTCTATGACCTAAGCATTGTCTAGGGTGTGAGCCCTAATGTAGTTCTTTGTGGGAATCCAGCAAGGAAAGCTCATTCCTGGTCCATTCTTGATTGACTTCACATCTACAGAACCTGAGAATTTCACAAAAAAATTTAAGTAATGATTATTTGTTCAAAACATCATATCAGGCACAGGTATACAACACAGTTAATGAATTGATAAATCCAGCGGTGAGATACTCAGCGTCTGAAAACCATTTATGCAAACTATATGTCAAACCTACACCAAGAATTCAACCTGCAAAGTATTTGCTAAAAGCAGCTTAGTGCAGAAAAAAATTAAACCGATTAGCGCTCTGTTTCTACTATAGTATGAAGGTGCAGTTTGGTCATAGCAGATGGTTAAGCTGCTCCCCCTGGTGTTTTCTTAATTGTTTACTTCAAAGAACAAGTTGGCTGCTGACAGACATGAAAAAACAAAACAAAACAGCACTTTACTGGAAGAGGCAGCACGTTAGTTTGACTTAGCTCTACAGCAGAGCTTTTTGGTACGTTTATCTAATAGCTAATTTAGTCAGCTATTAGAGAAATGTACCAAAAAGCCCCACTGAAGCACATGATTTATACAGATGTTGGGCAAGCCAGGTCAAACTAACGCAATGCCTCTTCTGGGTATGCACTCTTCTCGGAGCGGGGGCGCACCAAACTGAAAGTAAAGTTCTGGGGTGGGGGCGGGAGTTTTCATGTCTATAAGTGGCCATGTTGACTTTCCAGGCAGTAAGTAGAGAGAGAGAAAAGCTTTTGTAAAGCTGGCATGGCAAAATTGAATGATAATAAGTTTGGTAAACACACTCCTGACATCTCTCTCCTTTTAAAGCTGAAGTCTAAAAAGTACTGTAAGTTATTTAAAATAAGATATAAAAATAAAATAATGGCTATCACACCTTAGAAAATCCTTGTCTCATGTGCTACCTTCTCTCATTATATAGGTATCCAAATGTGGAATGGGAAAGAGGACTTAATTCCCTGGAATATTTCCTAGAGCAGGAGAGCTGGGGTCAGCAACCCATAGCCTGCAGGTGGATTTGCAGTTCCCTTGCCTCCTCCCTTTCCCCTTCCCCCACTGCGAAACATTGCCAATCCCTGTTCAAGAGGTCTAATCTTAAATGATACACTTTAGAAGCCAGATGCATTACCAAGTATTTCACTGTGAAGCACTAGACCAAGGGTTGGCAACGTTTTGGGCCGGAGTACTAAAAACACCACAACCTCCACCCACACCTCGACCTGGCATGCTAGAGGCTGAGCTGCGATGGGCCTGATTCTCATTGCTGGCAGTAGCTGCATGCACATCTCTGGAAGAGGAGGGACTGGGGTTGTACTGCCCCAGATTCTTCCCTGTGTACTGCAAAGCACACGTGCACCCACTGCCATCTTGGAGCCAGTGCTGGGGCTCTAGACCCTGGTACAGCTGTTTGCAGCCTGCTCGCTGCCTGCTGGAGCTGCCCAGAGCTGGTTCAGTAGTGTTCCACGTGCTACATAGGGGCTGGCTGAGGCACAAGGGGCTAGCCAGCAAGCAGCCCCTGCACTGAGGCATCCTCATGCACCAGTCAGCCACTCCGCAGCATGTGCAACCCTGTTAGAGCAGCCAGCCCAGAGCTGTGCTGATGGGGTGTCACATGCTGCGAAAGGGTTGGATGAGACACAAGGGTGCTGCAGCATGGGGGCTGTCTGCTGGCTAGCCCAGTGCTGAAGCACCCTGGGCCCCAGCCAGCTGGGGCAGCATCCACACATACGCTATGCACAAAAAAACACTTTGCAGCAGGTTAGGATTTGTTTACTGCACACTTTATTAGGCAACTGCACAATAAACCTCTTGTGTAAACTTGTTGCTTGTTAGACTGTTGATGCTGCTGTGTCCATCTCCTCTGGGAACTCTGTGCACTTGCTGAAAAACAATGGGATAGCTGCCCAGTTATGACCCCAAGTAGGAAACATGGCAGATGCAGACACTAATTATGTTTCAGAAACAGTCATGATGGAAACTTCCATAATGTGGCCATTATAACTTGATTTGTGAGTAGACAGGCTGAGGGTGAAGTAGTTACCAAAAAAAAAAAAAATTGTTGAGGCATAGTCAGGGTCCTATACTTTCCTAAACATGAATTAAGATATTAATCCTACCCTTACTCCTAAGAGTATCCTATGCATACCCCTAAAGTTAAGTACAGGCATGTTAACTTCCATAAAATATTATACTTCTATAAGCAATACTTAGGATTTCTTTAATTATTTTTCCTTACCCATTAATAGGGAGAAATGATGCAACTATAAAACCAAATCTAGAGATGTCCTATAGGACTCAAAAAACACTTAGTTTGCCTGCATTTTTATTTAATCAGATTTTTAGAATTCTGTTTCCCCTTCCTACCAAGCCCACTCCCATGTCTTTCTATAATTTCACCCGCTGTTATTAGTGTGATTTTAGGTTTGTGAGTTTATTATTATAGAAAGTGTCACAAGAATCCCACGTGCCCTCCACACGAGGGAAACTGAATCTCAACTTTTTTCGACAAAGCAGTATGCATACAAGGGAATCCTGGGGCCCTGTTGGTTTAGGCCTAGTAGAACCCATTCACAGAGAAAGGACCACTAAAGTGTTCTCACTTGATGGGAATACTACCCAGTTCCTAAAGACTACAATATTTTTACTGCAACATTGCAAATGAACAATAATTGGTCTTAATCATAATTGTCATTATTTTAAAAATAGATTCATTTGCATGCCAGAATGTGCTACAGCACATATGATTTCCTTTCTACTGGTACATGTCTCATAATAGATAGCTGAACTTAGATATCTGATCCTGCCATAAAACTAATCTTTTCTTCTACTTCCCAGAACATGTTATTCAGAAAGTGAAGTATAGCAACACAGGCAGGTAGATTGCCCAGTGTTGTGTGTCAACTAATATCCCCACCCCTTTAATTTTCTATAAAAGTCATTAATGAACAGTGATCAACAATAAAAAGGAAGCTCTTTGTATTTGTGCCTTCTTTCTCCAGTAAGGACAACATAAATGAACCCGTTTGGGAAATGTAGTGGATTGGATGTTGGAGGTATGTAATAATAAATATAATGCATTACCTAGTAGTTTTACCTAATTTAAAATGGATTTCTACACCCAAAAGAGGAAAAATAATTTTCCTTTACTTCAGAGCAAATTTCCAAATAATAATTATGTAGTGAAGAAAGAGAAAAGAAAATAAGCATTGTAAAAGTTATAGTCCTAATGTGTGCAAGTGGATTGTTTGCCTGTAGCCATTGCTCTTTTACATACTGAGAACAACTTGCTTTTATTTCATATGTTGTTTTAAATTGTTTTCTTTTGAGTGATGAAATAGACTTTAATAATGAATAGATTTCTAAGGCCAGAAGAGATGCATTGTGACATAATCTCATGCATAACACAGACCACAGAACTTCCTTGAATTAATTCCTGCTTAAGTCCAGTAATTCTGACTGAAATAAAACATACATTCTAGAAAAGCATTTAATCTTTGTTTAAAATGTATGTTAATGAAAAAGTCATTGTGACACTGTGACATTTGATGAGCTGTTATAATGGTTAATTACCTTCATCATTAAAATTTGAACCTTGTTTCTCATCTGAATTTGTTTAAATTTAAATTCCAGCCATCAGACCTTATTTCACTGCTATATTAAAGAGTTTTCTATTATCAAATGTATATTCCCCATGTAAGTAATTGCAGACTAATCAAATCAGTTTTTAAGATTTTGTTTGATAAACTAAATAGATTGATCAGTTTGAGTTCTATCAGCCATGTTTTCCAATAAGATAAACAATCTGTGGATCTTCTGCATTCTTCTCGATTTTTTTAGCACGCTTCTGGCAGCATAAACATCAAAATTAGAGAGACAATATTCCACTTGGAGTTGTATAAAAAACTTCTTCCCTCTTCCTATACAATATTCCCCTGTTTATACATCCAAAGATTATATTAACCCTTTCAGCCACAGTAGCAGACCGGGAAACTCATGTTCAACTAATTACCTACCATGGTTTCTCCATCCTGTCAGTATAGTTTGGATTCACTTTTCCTAGATGACTTGATAGCTAGCCATATCAACATGGCTTCTGTTTTCATTGTGCCTGGTTTACTAGATGATCCAGATTATATCAATGACTTCTTTTCTTTATTACTTTTCTCCTCAATCTCTGTGTCAACAGTTAACTGATCAATAATGATTTTGTTTTTTCTTTTATGTGACTGATAAAATACTTTATATACTTATGTGTATCAATGAAATGCCTAGAGTAGGACTTCTTGTGCCTGATGTTACACATACACAAAAAAAAGAGAAAGCCCTTGACCCAAAGGCTAGGGTCAGAAGTTGCACATAAACTGGTTTAAATGATTAGAGACTGGTTTAAACTGTAATAGAACCAAAGTTCAGTGCACTTAAGCTACTTTCAAAATGGCCAAAACCATTTTAAGATAAACCTGGTTGGATGCAGTATCAGACTGAACTGATTTAGGTCAAATCAGTTTATACAACTTCTGCCCCAGACCCCTTCTGGGTTCAAGTTAACACATAATCCTCCCAGTAACCCAGGATGCTTTGCAGCCCTGGGCTGTGCTGTCTGTTCCGGTGCAGCAGGGATGGCTCCACCCCTCTGCTACCTAGCTGGAGCATTATCACTACTCAAGCTGGCTGAGAAAGGGGTGCAGTGGGAAACGTGGCTCTAAACACTAGCCAGGGTCTGCCTGGCAGGGGCAGAGCAGCCCCACACATTCCTTTCCCCTCCTCCCCGCTCAAGTGGAGAGGTGGGGGATGTGACCAGACACTGGCCAGGCTGGCAAGTTGAGGTGGAGGTGAGGGAAAGGGATTTGAAGTCCCTCCCCTGCCCAAAAGGGACTCCAGCCAGGGTCTGTAGGCAGGGGTGAAGCAGCTCTTCAAGTGGGGAGCAGGGGAAAAGCCAGGCAGACCCTGGCTGGGGTCCCGTATAGTAGTGGGGAGGGTTAACCCCCCTTCACTGGTTCCAGAACAGACCCAGGGCTTGCCTTGGAAGGTGGGGAGCAGCCCCTGCCATGCTTCTGCCCCACATTCCCCAGTTGAGAGGGGGAGGGCAGCCCTTGCCAGGGTTTTCTCCCTCACTCGAGCAGAGAGTGGAAACATGCCCCAGCCCAGGGCTGGCATGCAGAGGCGGGGAGGTAGAGATGCTTGAGCTTTCCTCCCTCCCAGCCTGACCGTGCAAGCCCTGGGATGGGATGTGGCCGTGACCCTCCTCCACTGGAGTGAGTAGCGAGGCAGGGAAAAAGCCTGGCAGGGGCTGCTCCCCCACCCAAGCAAACCCCAACTGGGGTCTAGGACCAAGGAGGGCGTGTAATGGCCATGTCCCCTGATCTCCACTTAAGGGGTGGAGGCAAAAGCTTGGTATAGGCTGCCCCCACCCCCCACCAGACAGACCCCAGCTGGGGTCCCCTGCAGGCCAGGGTTGGGGTTTAAAGCCCCCTGCCCCCCTCTCAGCATGGTGGTTTAGAACAGGACTAGGGAGCAGGGGAAAAGCTAGTAGGCATTCCCCCACCCCAGACAGACCTGGGCTGGAGTCCCATGTTGGTCAGGGAGTGGGGTTTAAAGCCCCTTTTCCTGTGGCCTCAGCATGCTGGCCACAAGCTGGGTCCTGGCCACACCCCCTCCACTCAAGCTGGGAGGCAGGTGGGAAGCCTTGGAGGGCTTCTCTCCTCCCTTCCCCTTGGCAGTCTAGAAGGCATGCTCTAGCACCCCCCAGGTTCTGGCTTAAGTCACTGCAGGCACGTGGCTGCATTTTCGGAATCAGAAGTGAATGTCTGTTCACTTGCTTATCTGGTCAATCTACGCAGTTTAGACTAACCTGCAAAGATTGAATCAATTCAGCCTCCGGCTTTTGACTGCCTGTACTTAACCAAAGTTTACAGTCGTAAGTATAACAAAGTTGAGTCAAGAACCGATCTTTATGAGATGGCATTAAATCATATATATTTGGCAAAATTTCATCATTTACAATTACATTTGCCTGTTATGTTGATGTTATGTACTACAAATTTGTATCCTACAAATTTCTTAATCAAACTATAGTGAGACACCAAATCATACACCTTACAGAAGGCAAGAGTAATAGTATTGATGTAATCTAATTAATCATCCAAACATGTAATGTTGTAAAGGGATAAAGTTAAAAATATTTGCTTAGGCCCATGTTGACTGGCAGTAGCTATATTACTGAGGTTCAGTTCCTTATTAATTTTGTCCTGTATTAGTCTTTCCATTATTTTATTTTATTTAATATCATGACAACCTCCACAACAAGCCTCAAATCCTAAAATGCACTGCCATTCCTAAATTATATACCCAGAATCTCTGACAATGCATTGCAAATGGACAGTGTTTTCCTTGCAAATATGCAATCATACCTCTTTGCTCTAATTTATTTAGACATTACTGGGGTCTTCTGAAGTGGATATATTTGTTCAGAAATCTGTAAGTAATAGAGGGTATGGAACAAGAAAGTATATTGGCTTAAATTTAAAGGAATGCATAATTTCTATGTCCAGTCTACCACACAGTACTTGGAAGCTAAATCAAGGCAGTTTACCCCTGAATGAAACTACTAAATAGCATGATTTAGTTGGCATAAAACAGACGCATGTAATAGTCAAAATGGAGTAACTGATGACTGTAAGCCACCCCTCCTCATCTTTTCAGTTCAGCACATCATTGTCAGTCCATACCAGTAAATTTTCTTGAAGAGCCCAATCCAACAGCCCTTACTTACCTGATGGGATACAACTTGCTCCTTCAGTCTAAAGATAATTGGTAGCTTCAGCTATTATTGCCAAAAAAATCCACAGGCACACATGCAGTATTCTATATGCATATTGCAGAGCAGTGCTGGAACTGAAGTTTAGTTACATGTTTGCATAACAGCTATGAAATGATATTTTGTTGTATAAAGTAGCTTGATAAATAAAGAGCATGCTGTCAGAAGACTCAGAGATAACTAGAACCCTTACTCCAAACAGCAGCAAATAGGAGCAGAGATAGGGATGACCTCTGTATGAAAAGTCTCTTCCATTCACCCAGCTAGGACAAGATAACTTTTTTTGCCTTGTGGGAAGCAGCTGCAGGCACATGCTGTTACAACAACTACTCCTCAGAGTCTAAACAAACTTCAGATCCAACTAACATTGCAAGCAACAACAGCATACATGTAAGCCAGACATGCCACTCAAGTCTGTTGCTGAAATGTGAAATCTAGGGTACTATGTGACTATCTCTCTACAAAATTATATTCAGCATCATTAAGGGATTTTGCCTAGTTGCCCTACATCAGTACAGGAGGATGGGTTCCTAGAGCCTCATCCTTCCTTATGGAAAAGATTTAGGTTGGACTCAATAGAACTAATAGAGAACCTTGGAAAAAATGCAACTGAATAAATATGTATGGTGGGATTTTCAAAAGGTATTCAGCATTGGCCTAACTGCTTCTACTGGAGTGGATGAATTTTTAACCATGACTCCAATAAAAAGAGTGAGGGAGGAATGGAAATCAGGCAAATGTAGAGTTTATTTCTGAGAGACAGTTCAGAAGCTTATCAGAAGCCAAAGAGACACATAGATCGGACTGTTTTCAGGTTCAGGCCATTATTTTTTAATCTTTACCCATGGCAAAGGTTCTGTTTTTTGTATGCATCCCTGAATAAATGGGAACACAGCCAAACTATTCCAGAAGGTGATCCAAGAGTTAGTGCAACAATATCTGGTCGTAAGTTTTTCCAAAGATTTTACATCAGAAAATGCTGCTCTGACAGCATTGAAATATTTAATTAAATCACATAGATTTTTGTAGCCTCCTGCTTAAATCATGGAACCATAAGAAACTTGTTTTTTTGAAATTTGTTTGAAATGAACTTCCTTTGAAATGTTATTTCAAATATTTTACATGATTTCATGACCTGCCACTAAGAATTGGGCATAGAATGATATGACATCCTATTTTCTAGAAACAAGGTTTATTTTCTTTATTTTTTAATGAAACAGTAAGTATGACACTGAACAAGAACAGAAACATTCTCAGCATACAAATGAAAGGTGCAGCTGTCTTCAATATCCTAAAAGAATGGTTCCAGTAAGGACAATAAAACTAAGAACCTATAATGACAAAAATTATTAAAAGCAAAAAGTAAATTCAATTTTAATCCAAAATGAATTTTTAAAGTTTTCTGATTTTTTTTTGAACTTCCATTTCATGGGAATTTTTAAAAATTTAGTTGAATTGCCTTGATTTGGAGTGAAGACAAATTTGAATTTTCAGCCATGTTTCTACCATATCCAGTTATTTTGGGTCACAATCCTCCCCTTATTCTTTTCTTCAGGTTAAAGTGAGAAAATAATTAACTCCACTCAGTGAAAGGGTGCATTTTATTAACCCAAGTGTGCTAGCCAGTAGGGCTGTGCAAAGCTTCAGTTGCTGATTCAATTTGGCAGAAATTCAGCCCAATTCGGTCGCCAAATCTCTGAATCCGAATCGAATCAGGAGACCCTTTAACCCTCTGCATCAATTCAGAGAGATTCGATGATTCTGACATAGACACAGCTTTAAATGTTTTTTCTACATACTTCAAAGTACCAGGCAACTCGTGAACAATGAGATGATGGTGCGGATGGAGCATGCCATAGGAGTGTGGGTGGGTCCCCAGTGTGCTTGGCACTGGACCCAGAAATGGACCAGAAGCACTTCCGGTTCACTTCTGGGTCCACTGCGGAGCACGCAGGGGACCCCCACCCTCCGGCTTGATGACTGGTGCCTCCTGAGTCTGGGGGGGCACCTGGGGTCTCCCACAGCTGATCACTGAGCTGGAGGGGTACAGGGGGCTGGGGCTCCCATGTGCTTAGTGATAGACCTGGAAATGGATCAGAAGTACTTCCGGTCCACTTTCAGGTCCACCGCCGAACACGTGGGGAGCTTCCCCACACTCCAGTGGGATGCTCCATCTGCCCTACCATCTCAGTGATCATGAGCCACACTTGGAACTTTGAGGCATGTAGAAAAAACATTTAAAGCTGTGTGTATGGCCAAATCACTGATTCTCCAAATCAGCATTGAATCTTCAGATTCGGATTCGGCCGAACTGAATCGGGACAGTGAACCAAATCAACAAATCGATTCACTGTCCCCTGAATCTGGCCAAATCCAAATCTGAATTGAATATGGCCCACTTTGCACACTTCGACTAGCCAGGTCCATTGACCAGCATCGGTTGCTAGCAGAAGCAAGGCTCCACAGCTCCTTCTTGTTCCTCTTTATTCTTGTCTACTTGTAAGCTGAAGTCTGCCTCCTCAAATGCAGGCATGTGCAGTTTGTGTGCTACCGGATTTCCCAGTAGCAAACCCCACCCCACTAAAGTTAGTGCTGGGTCATGTCTACATGTGCAGTAATGTGATTTAACTAATTGGACCTAAATTTGATACCTGCATTTGCCGGTATCAAATTAATGCATGATTACCCTAATTTAGCCATTTTTAATATGCATTAAGGGCACACACATGTAGATGTATGCCCAAAATGCACATTAAATTAGCCTAATGAGCATTAACGCAGCTCATGTAGATGTGTCCTATGAGACTATATTAGATGTAAGGAGTAATGAACATAATTCTCATTACAATCAATTTTGGAGTGAGGCATTTAATAGCCTTACGTGCCAAGTGGATAAATCACTGATTCTCAAATTCTCAGTCTGAGTACTAAGTGAAGCTACTTTGCACTGCTACTATTGTGGATTTTGAGTGGCAGGATAGCCTACTCTCTACTTCACCCTTGCCAATAGAGACATTCTATTAAACTGCTTATCCAATTAGGACTTGGTTTTACATGGTTGTAGTTAAAATTACCTCCTTTGGATGTTTTGTGAGAGAAGGCACCACTCCTAAAGCTCAAAGAATTGCTCACTGATTGCTACCACATTTCTCATTCTTTATTTATGTATGTATATATATATAAATCCTGTAACTCTTAAATTATTTCAAGTCTAACAAAAATAATTTTTGGATATTAAAAAAACCCAAAGATGTGAAATCAGACTATTCCCAATAATTCTCCTAGAATCAAACCTTTGAGGTTGTAGCCTTCTGGGTTTTGTTCAGAAACATTCAGTAACGAGTCTGAAGTTATGGAAAAAACCCTCTGCTCTTTTTCATGTTTAAGACTAATGGCCTAGTCCTGAATGGTTAATAGAAAATTACTTGAAACTGGATGCTCAGCATCTCCTAGAAAATGCATAATGGCCTGCAGATTTGGTTCATAATTTAGGTGCCCCAAGATTCAAGCTTTTGTCATAGCAAACCAGACTAAAGGTTTATCTTAATGGGATATAGTAATGTTGTTATAAGAATAAAGTTTATTGTGGTTCTGCTCTTTATAGGGATCTCACTTTCTTTGGATCTTTTCCTTTAAGACAGTTCTGTCTGCTCTGAGTAAGCTAGTGCACAGCTCTCTCAGCAGTCAAAAAATACCTGCAGGAGAGAACTCTTTATGCCAAGAGAAATTATCCGAGCTGGTATCCTCTCTAAAGGATCATCATACTTGGTTTCGTGAGGAACATACGTTACAAGAAGCATTTAAATTATTAAATTTGAAAATGTTCACAAGAAAACAATATCACTAATCTTTCATTTTGTCCAATATTAAGGATTATTGAAAAAGACCAGCCTGTACTTAAAAAGGAAAATGTTGCCATATTTGGAAGAAAAAAAGAAGTACAACTATGAGTTTGCTACATCCACTTCATTTCATGGGGTGCAAAATATTGTCCGAACCCCGAGCAAGATGCGCAAGGTGGTATGGATGCTAGTGGTCATGGGCTCCCTTGTCATCGTCACTTGGCAAGTCTACAATCGCTTCATCTATTATTTGAGTTGGCCAACCACAACTTCAGTGGTAGTTCAGTATGTGGAAAATATTGAATTCCCTGCTGTGACTTTTTGTAACTTGAACAGGTAAAACACTTTTTAGTGCATCATAAATATGGAATAATAGATTTAAATGTCTCTTGTTAAAAAAGTATTGTCATTCTGAAGTACATCTATTCAAATTGATGGAATATTAGGGGTGCAAATAGGGTGACAATTTTCACTAGATCTGGCCACAGAAAGTGGTTTATAGCCATGACCAAACAAGTTAATGGCTGCAGACAGTTTAAAAAATGGTTGATCTGGTGAAAATCTGAACCCTCATTGCATGAGGGGTCAGATGACATTTCAAAACATAGTGACATATATAACTTTTGTCTGTCCTGCCTCCCAGCCTTGAGTTCAGTCTGGGGGCTGGCTTTTCAGCTCCTACTGGAAGGTGGAATGAGTGTATTGGAACCCCCCCCCCCCCACCGGGGGGGGGGGGGGCTCCAAATCACCTACCCCACCCTCCAGTGCTAGAGAACCCCTAAAATGAGATCCTTCTCATCCCTTTCCCCCCTCCCATTCTGAAAGAGGGACAGGCTAGGAGAGAGGAGGGGCTGTTGCTGAAGGAAACCAGCTGCAGGCTCCCAGCCAGTAGCTAGAGTCCCCCTCCCCCAGAACCAACAATGAACTACTGTTTGGTCCAGGGGGATCGTTGTAACTCAGACCACTTCCTGCAATGTGTTCTCAGTTACAGCAGGCAGCTGCACTTCTGGTCCATATCCTAAACTGACTGCATATGGTCAGTTTTCAACATGCTTGGTAGGAATTTTGCTGCATGATTTTAAATGGAAATGAATAAACACCAGAAGCTCCTGAACAAAACTTTAAGTATTTTACTGCACTGAGAGAAAAAAACTTGATCATCTAATCATACAAGTAGAGGCACAATCTTTTGGAAGAAAATAATCTGAGTAACATGTTCTCATTGTCATTACTCAATTCTGGAACACCTTCCCTCTTGGAACCCACCAGAGCCCAAGCCTGGACATCTTTTGGAAGCACTGTAAGACCTTTCTACATGGGCAAGCATTTAGCAAAGGAAACTAGGCTGGGTTATTGTTTAGTGGGCTTCTGTTTTATGTTTTCTCCTCTTCTATAAGCATTGTTTTCTGTTTTATAAGTTATTCTGTTCTCTTGTAAGCAGTCCTGAGCCTCTCCTGGGAAGGGAGGCATATAAATCAAAGAAATACCATTTTTTTTCTTGCATATAATGTCCCCAGATCAAATACATACCTTGTTTTTGGAAAGCAGAATGTAGAAATTATTTTTTCCAGAGTCATGGTCTGAAGCTGGCTTTTCCATGAAGAGACAGTGCTGCCAGTTTCTTTCCAGGATGGCAAGCAGGAGGGATGGCATCCAATGTTAACCTTTTCATAGCAGCTCTCAAATTGGAAAGAGTTTTCAGCTGTTCATTTGGCAGCTCAGCCAAAAACTGTTGCCAATTTGAAAGCAGCTATGAAAAGAGTAATATTGGACTTACCACTCCTTGCTACCTTAGACAATCTGGCAGCCATCCTTCAGCACTCTCTCTCCATACTTCCATTCCAGCAAAGAAAAATCAGCCTCCCTGCTTAAGACATGTACCCCAATTTGGGAGAACTGATTTTTGAGAAAAAGGTGTGTGTAGTACACAAGTAAATATAGTAAATAAGATAATGAGAGCTTGGTCTTAAAGGAGCTCTTCAATGAGTCTATGTAAAATATTTACCTGAAAAAAATTAAGGATCGGATTTTTGTTTGTGCTTCGTTTCAGCAGAGATAACAGACATGTATTATAACTGCTTTAGGATCTCTGATGCCTGTATCAGTCATACCATATGAAAAAAATACACTATTTGATCAGCAGGATATATAGTACCATGTATAACTACAGAACCACCAATATATTTTGCTTAAGGGTGCTCAATCTGGTTATTCCTTTCCAGTCAATTCAGAGACACACTTCTGCACTGAAATTTGCAAGCCTTACAGGCTCAATTTAGGAACCTAAATATGAATTTGGAAGCTTAAAAATCAGGTTACTTCTATTTAGAATTACTGAGGTCCTGCTTTTCCCATTGGCATCAACAGATTGGTACTCATTCAACACTTCTGAATGTCAAGATACTTTTCTTTAGGAAGTATAAATAACTCTCCCCTGAGGATTCCAATCTGAACATAAACCTTTTAGAATTGTTTAAAGTGAAATTTATATCCATATCTCCATATATATATCTCCATACACACACAGGTGTGTGTGTGTATAATTTTTTATATTTAACTCAGATTCAGCTGAAAAATATTAAAGTAGTGTAATGAACCTGCAAGCTCATTAGTATAGCAACTGTCTTGAAATCTGTGTAGTTTGCCCACATTTTACTATCAAGAAAGATATGTTTTGATCTCTCCATCTCTCACCAGTAGAATGAGCCACAGGTGCGATCCCCCAACCCGTTGGACATACTTGGTCCTTAGTCCTTCCCGCAAGGAAAACCTCTGTGACAGAATATACACTGCCAATAATAGAAGTCTATTTGGCTATGATAGGCAATACATTATTGTAGCTAAAACGGCAGAATGTTATGGGTAGTCAACACTCAACTATTCAGTGTGGGGCAGCTGGACACAATAAAATGACAATTTGCTTCTACACCCATCTGTTCCTGACAATTTATATATTTCTGTTTTTAGTAAGAAGCATTTCTTTTTGAGAAACAAAGCCAACCATGCACATGGTTGTTTTCAAAAGCATAGTTAAAACTATGTGGACAGAAGTAGTCACAGAATATTGTGGAATTGCAAAAGGGGACCTTTATACAGATCTTCTGATATTTTAGGCATCCAAGATACATTTTGATATATAGAAATTGACATAAAATGGTAATTCCATGACAACATTACATAGGAATAGTTTACTGGTTTTTGTTCAACATACTGAATTCAAATCCATCATAACACTTCAATAAATCCCCAATTTGCATCATTATTAGGTGTTCCTTTACCATTTTATGAAAGCATGTGATATACAATGCATTTTCGGTTAAACCTTTATCCCAATCACATTTTAGAAGATTTTCAAAGTGTTTATAGGCATTAGATTCACCTTAGATTTATGCCACCTTTTACCACCAATCACCAGGCACAGAGCTCCTGAGGAAGGATAAGCAACATGGTTTGAATTCCAGTTCCCACGGCTATGTAAGCCCCTTTGGCTGAGAGACTTCTGCAGATAGACAAAGGGGCAGGCTGCCCAAGTGATGGCACTAGAATTCTCTGGTTCTCTGGTTCAGTTCCTTCCATCATGCCTCCTAGCCTGACATCTGCCTGTGACAACTGACAACTTTCTGTCAGTTCTACCAACAGATATACTTAGTGGTTGCTTCAGATGGCCAGTCTGTGGTTTTAAAAAGAGGTGGGACGAAGTAGAGGGGCAGAGTTTGGTTTCACTTGTTTTAACTCAAGTACCCATTTCTAGGCCAACAGTAAACCTGTGTTTATAAAAACGAAAAGTGTATTTGCTAAAAGCGCATCTTGCTCTACCTGCAGATTGTCTCTATAGTTGCCCAAAGAGTTCAAAACTACACTTCTAAATTATATTTCCTTCTTATAGGTTCCAAATCCAAGCAGTAGCCAACCTCAACATCATTTATTTTCTCTGGAGCATTGTATCTGGAGTTCTTCGTGCATTTGCTCTGGATGACAAACTATCTCAGGACCTAAATGATTTCTTGAATGGAAACCAAAACTTCAGCATTAAAGAGTTTACAAAGAATAATGGATTTTTTCTCAACAACAGTACTTTATTAGAATGTGATTTTTTTGGAAAGCCATGTTACCCAGAGGTAATAGTTTTTACTTTATTGTAATGGTAACAGTGGAATTAAAAACTCTCTAAAAATAAGGGCTGAATCTTCACACGCGCCTAGAACTGCAGCACATTGAGCCAGGTTGGAAAAGCCCTGTTGGCAGACGGTCCGGAGGTCAGCCTGCCAAACCAAGGGTGTTCCAACCTGGCTCAAAGTGCTGCAGAGGGGTTGGCTAGGGCACAAGGGTGCTTCAGTGCGAGTCTAGCCAGCAGACACCCCCATATTGAAGCACCCTCATGCTTCAGCCAAGCGCATCAGCATCTACACGTGCATTGCTATGTACAAAAAAAAACTCTGCAGCAGGATAGTACTTTTATTTACAAGTACTATCCTGCTGCAGGGTTAATTAGTTACCTGCAGTCTAATAGGGCTGCACCTGTAGATGCAGAGATGTTTACTGCAAAGCTAATTAGGCAATTCCACAGTAAACATTTCATGTAGATATGTCCAATGACTGTTAAATTTTTGGTGACAATACACCCTTAAAACCATTGAACAAATGGGCAAGTAGTACACCATACTGGTCTACGGTAGTACAACTTCATACATTCCCTTGAAACAGATAGAAACTACTTCACAAGTATCACCTACTCGAAATTATATTACTAAGTGAACACTAATTTCCTCAAGTCCTGGACTTAATAAGGAAGAAGACAGTAGGACCTTACAGAAAATTATTCTAAGCAACCAAAATCATTTAGTGGATAGTTAAATTATTTCTTTTGGTGAATTCCATATGTTTGTTTCCATAGAAAGGATTTCATTCTTGATTAAATTCTGTAGGACTATTCCACCAGTGATTTGTGTGTTCACCTACTATAGTCATAAATATACATCAACAGATAATTTAGGCAATCTAGGCC
Source organism: Alligator sinensis (assembly GCF_000455745.1). Taxonomy (NCBI): domain Eukaryota; kingdom Metazoa; phylum Chordata; order Crocodylia; family Alligatoridae; genus Alligator; species Alligator sinensis. Next base: position 241,795 of record NW_005843213.1, read on the forward strand.
ATAAAGCATTCCATAATCCCCAAAATAGATTGAGGTTATCTGGTTTCTTTTTGTTTTCTACTTTTATTGTTATAGGACTTCGAACATGTTTTCACTGAGTATGGAAACTGCTTTACTTTTAACCACATTGATCTTCCAGCAAAGAGAAGAGTGAGTGTCTCTGGAAGAGGCCTAAGTTTAATTTTTGACATCAAACAGGTATAGATATGATAATAATCTTACATTATATATTCATATAATACATATTCAAGGTGAAAAAGGCTACTATAAGCATTATTCTGTCCTGCATAACATGGGCAACAATTTCATCAATTAATTGCTGGGTTAAGACCAAAATTACTGCCTGAAGGATATCACATCTTTAAGAAAGATGTCCAATCTTGATTTGAATAAATTTTGAATGGAAAATTCACCATATTTCCCAGTAAATTCCCAAGCTATTTTTACCAGTAACTGTATGAAATCAGTAAGTGATGGTCGTCTTTGAACTAAAGAACTCTATTTGAACTTCAAGATGTTGTTCTCCACTTTATTCCCTGTTTTAACTGACCCTCCAAGATTTAGATCCTAAGGCAACAAAGGAAATAGAAATTACTTTGTTTTTCTGCCTTTCTTTAATTGCCAGAGGAGATGTGTCACCTGCTTAAACCTCATCACCAAATGAGGTTTAAATTCAAGCAAAATGCTTTTTTGACTTGAAATAAAGCTAAATGTCATAATGTAAATACCACGTCGTGACACTGCTTTTCTAAGGAATTTGTTTTGTATCAGGCACTCTTCACTGATGACCCTTCCCTGGGTTTTATTGATGCTGGTATAATTTACGTTATCCATTCACCTAAAGAACCTCCACGGTTTGATGGCTTGGGCCTGTCCACACCAGTAGGCATGCATGCCCACGTTGCAATCCGCCAACTAAAGGTAAGCTATTTGTGTGATGAAGTATCAGTCTCTCTCTGAAATTTAAAGTACATTTTTACTCTGAAAAATTACAACAGACATTTTAAAAGTTTGGTATGAATTATGCTTCAATGACTTGCACAATAATTTTTTTTCCAGAGTCCAAATCATACTGTATTAGAACGTAGGGAACTTATCACATCTGAGCTGTTTTGTGCATATATTCCACCTGGCAATAAGTGGAAGCCAAACCAAGGCAACTCAAGCAGTTCTTTTATTCCAGAGTAGGTAGCTTCCAGCTACCACAATATATAGAAGACATGCAAAACAGTCACCATAGATTAGCTGATGCACTGTAAATCTTTATTCCTTCCTTATAATTGGGTATAAATTGCAGTAGCATAACTAAGGATGCCAGTCTGAAGGATTCATGATTGGGAGTGTGGAAGGGGAAGTGCCAAATGGCAGGCCCCAGGGAGCCCATGTCACCACACCAGTGGCCTGTGTTCAGGCAGTTTTGTACTACTGGAGCAGCAGCCTACACTGCCACAGCAGCCCCCATACAAAGAGGCAAGCTCTTGGCACCCTGCTCTCTGGTCCTTGGTATGCACATACATGCACAAACAGATGCACCCACACACATACATACACCCTGCCCCATACCAGATAAATGATTTATGTTCTTTCTTCATCCAGAGGCAAAATAACCAAAAACTAAAGCTGGACCATTCCCTTGCCACAGAACATAGGATCTGACCTTGGAATATCAAGTTTCTGAAATGTTTCAGAAACACTTCCCTAGAACTCTCTCTAGAGGGGATTTCTGCAACATGAAATCAATTACCTGTGAAATCAATTACCTGTGTACACACCATAGGTTTTAATCCTCAGTAAGTTAAGTAGGTTTATAAAATTTAAACTTTTGAAGCATCGCATCCGTGTTTGCACGCACTAGGTTTTCAAATGAATTAAGCTTTGGAGCATCGCATCTGTGTTTGCACGCACTAGGTTTTCAAATGAATTAAGCCCGATCCCCGGTCAGCGCCGCAGGAGAGCGGATGGTCCAGCACTGCACCCCCGGTCCAGGGTCCTCCACCCACCCCATGCCTGTGCCCTACCACACAGCTGTGGAAGCAGGGAGATGGCAAACCACACAAGAAAAAAAAAATGGAAGCAATTTGAAAACAAAAGCAATTTAAAGGGGTGAACTACAAAGAAGTCACAGCGCCTTTTGGTGGACAGAGTGGCTCATTACACGTCTTTGAGTGCCTTTGTGTGTGCATGCAATGAATCCATGGATGCAACACTTTCATTCCCGGTGAGCCAAACTCAACTACAAGGATTTTTAGTTTAATGCACCAGAAAAACTTTTAAAATGTGTGGAAAACCCACTCATGCAAACAGTCACGCAGTTGCATTGCAAGAAAGGACAAAAAATGTGGCATGTAGAAAGGCCCCTAGTTTCTTTGTACAGCCCTACTGAAATCCAATTCTGTAGGGCTGTCTACATTGTAAGGTTGTACAAGAGAATCAAGACCCAAGAGAACAGATATTAAACATACACACATTTTGTTATTAACCTCAGATTTAACTCATAGCAATTCAACTTTAATTCAGTTAATATTTTAGTATAAACTGAACATAGTGTTTTATTAACAAACTTTGCATTTAAAATAGTATTAAAGCATTCTACTTTACTATTTTCTATTCAAGACAGTTATCCAAGAATACCCTTGGGGAGAGTGCAATCCTAATATCAAACTTCAGTATCACAATATCTACAGCACCTATGGATGTGTACAGGAATGCAAGGCCCATTACATACAGGACTGGTGTGGATGTTTGCCATTCATGCTTCCAGGTACTTCTTGGACAACGTTACACATGTGGTACAAAGTGATTCATGGATCTTCAAACAAAGATGGACTTCAAACTTTTACTTTCACTTAGAAAGCTATATCATTCTCTGAAAGTCCTTGGCACAACTAGACTTAATTGAGAATTTTAAATTATTCTCGTCAAACTTTGACCTTTCAGTGGTCAAATATTCAAAATATTTGTTTAGCCCTAACCATCTGGTCAGCATTTCTTAATGTTGTCATCTGAACCCCAAATGAACATCCAAGTCTATATCAGAGTGCATGAAATTGGTCATCTTAAACTTGACCCCAGAAGAACTTTGAGCTAAAACCATAAAATGTCTTTTCTGCCATTATGTGCATTCTTCACTGCTCAACTTTTAGGCAACTAGCTCCTACAACCCTGAGTTAGGAGCTCAAGTTCAATTCACAAGAAGCTAGGTACCTAAAAAAGGATCCACAAAAAACAGGGTATGTATGTGCCCAGAAAACAGAACAGATGTAGAGACACAACTAACGTATTTTACTCTTATTTTCCAAGATTTATTCAACTGTACTTTATTATATTAAGTCATGTAGTATTAGTAATAATACAATATTGGGCAATATGTGCTCTCAGGTGCACCAGTGAAATGTGGAAAAGTCTGTAGATTTCAATTATTACATTTTACTTGTACTAGTACCCCAAGAGCAGAATTTTCACTTTTATGAAATAGCTGAATACAGGAATAGATTACCTGATTAATTGTTATTTTGCTTTTAAAGGAAATGGAACAGAATGTGACCTACTAAAATCTTACAAATGTGTTTCTCCTGCATTATGTAAGTAACAACTGACTTATTAATGCCTTTCTATTCTTTAACTTCATTTAAGTAAATCAGAGGACTCCAACCAAATGCCAGAAAGTAGCTAGAATTCAAGGCTGATCTAGTTATTAATTACAACTTACGATTTTAACATTTTCAGTTCTTATCATATCCATGTTCATTTAGTTATACTATTTCCATGAATCCCTGTGCATTTGGAAAATGCAAATAAGGTAGTCAGTTGTAACTTTCTATTTGTGGGAAGCTTTCATGGGTCTTGTACATTACTGTTATGTTTCCAGCAACTGCATTTTAATACATTTTTCATGGGTAACTACACAATGATGGTATATTTAGATGTTATTTTTACAAACTTTACATGCTTTTTGTAGAACAAAGCATCCTATTCCAACAGATGATTCCTCAAAATGGCCTTGAGGCAGGAAAGAAAACCTTTTCACTGCCACAGGTTCTGCACTCTTTCTAAGGTCTAGACAAACATCTACACTGATGCGATTTACACCAGGGCTTACCGATGACCAGATATTGCAGGGTATCCACTGGCAGTAGACACTATCATTGCACCTCACAACTAAGAGGCAGAAGCGCAGATTTGCCTATAGCAAACAAATACCCTGGCAGAGCTCTGGACTCACTTTTATACTGCTGTAACTTAGAATGTAGTTTTACCTCTCATCTTTTTTCTAGAATATTCTACAGCAGATTGAAGTAAATTATACTGCATGTCACCCATATAGACAAACCACATGTATATAAGCCCTTATATAGTCAGATTAGGGTTCAATATGACTACTCTTACCTGCACATAAGCTTTGCCTTTTTGATTATTAATAGCAACTGCTACTTTCAATTAATAGGCCTGGAAAAAAATAACAAATATTGTTTTAATCCTTCTAGGAATATTCATAAGAGGAAGTGTAAATACATTTCAGAGTTAGCCCATTCCTTATTACTTCACTAAACACCAGCCTGTAAATGGAATCTTGTTTCTCTTTGGTTCTATATTTGTGAAATTTTATAAAAGCAATTCATTTCTATGTGCAAATGATCAATATACAGGTGATTTAAAAAATGTTAGCCACACTTATAAAATGAATCATCCTACTGACTTTGTGGCCCTCTACACATGCAGCTACAGATGTAATGAGATCTAACGTGCAATCCACAAAATTACACTTCCTCCTATGCTGTGTTCCCTGGCTTCTGAGATCTAGCTGGATCCCAGCACCCAACATCTGTAGTTGCAGGACTCTGGGTCCCTGTGGTGCTGGGACCCAGAGTTGGCAGCTGCTGGGGCTAACAATCCCCTCAGTTGTCAGACTCCCAACCCCAGCTGGGTATCAGGCACTTCTGTGGCTGGGAGCTCTGTCAGGTGATGGGGCTCCCAGCTGTAGGGGAGACCCTGCTACATGTGCAAATTAAAGTTAGATAGCAACCAACTATAAAGTTATTCCACGTTTTTAAGGTCAAACTTTATAGCTGGTTTGGAACTTTTTATGGCATGATTGTGACTTTGCAGGTGTAGCTGGTCCCAAGGTAAGAGCACAATGAATCAATTATGTAATGCCTGTACCATGTGGAGGAGGCCTTCATTTTAAATCATGAGTTGATGAATCATTTCTCTTCAACTCTATAAATTCAGTTCAGAATTTTTAAAGCTGTTTTCCAAAAGAATGTAGGTGTAAGAAAAAGTCAATTAGATTAACTTTGGGCTTCCTGGTCTCAAATATGTGCAGTGTTCAAATGAAATATAGAATGAGTTTTGTCATGAGTCTTAGGCAGTGATTAGTTCCATAAGGTTCATATCCTTGACCTTTGAGAGTTGAGATATTACTCAACTCTCAAGGGTAGGTATATTATTCAGTGGGTGCATCTACACGTGCAGCATTACTGTGCAGTAACTTAAGCGGCAAACTTCTAACTATGGCAATTTATGCAGACTTGGGCGTAAATTTGCTACCTGAATCATGCAGATAGCAAATTTACACTGAGTAGTTACTGCGCAGTAAGGCATGTGTGAACTCCTTACTGCACAGTAACCTTGTTTGTGTGGAATGACTTGAGACTAACTTTAATTTCAAGTCTATCCATACACAGCTTTACTGCACTGTAATGCCTGCATGTGTAGACGCCAACATAAAAGTCACTTACTGCACAGTAAGCTACTGCTCAGTAAATGCATGTGTAGACACCCAGTAGATATATGGGGGGAAGTATTTCAACTACCTTCAAAGAAAGTCTGTTGGGGGAGGAGGAGTTAAACCCTGTTATACTTTGTGACTAGATCCAAAAATGTCTAATGCATTTCAGTGCTAAGCAGACATCTAACATGGCAAACTTCTAGATGCTAACATTCCAGGACAGAATACAGAACCCTGAGGTAGGTATTGGTACCTGGAATTCTTATACAATATATGCAGAGGGTTTGGTACTTCTGAACAGAACCCAAAACAATCAGCAGGCTTATCAGGGAGAGGACAGGGCATCATTAAATCCCACCCTTTTGGGAGGCCTGGGTACCTTTCAGAGAAGCACCTCCCTCTATGCGGGATTCACATTTTAGAACCCTCTCCTGAAGGTAAACACCTACACAGTTTCAAAAGAAAAGATAAATTAAGAAACAAAAAGCAGACTTCACATATTTATTTTAAAATATAGGATACTGAAAGCATGATATCAGTTTCCTTTATATGTTAAGGTAGTGACCAGAGTACTCAGGACATAGGGTACCAATGCTCAATTTCCTTCTCTGCCTGAGAGGATTCAATCCCACAGCTCCCACCTCCCTGTAGAGTGCCCTAACCATCAAATATGGGGTAGAAGGAAGATAGAGAACTCTCTAGCCCCATTAAAGTTTTTCCACTTTTGTAGAAAAAAATTTGAACTTATGTGACAAACTTCCCCCCAAATATCTACTGGGTGTGAAATACTTCCCCACAAATATCTACTGGGTGTGTCTACACATGCATTTACAGAGCAGTAGCTTACTGTGCAGTAAGTGACTTTTATGTTGGCGTCTACACATGCAGGCATTACAGTGCAGTAACGCTGTGTATGGATTGACTTGAAACTAAAGTTAGTCTCAAGTCATTCCACACAAACAAGGTTACTGCGCAGTAAGGAGTTTACACATGCCTTACTGCGCAGTAACTACTCAGTGTAAATTTGCTATCTGCATGATTCAGGTAGCAAATTTACGCCCAAGTCTGCATAAATTGCCATAGTTAGAAGTGTGTCACACAAGTTCAAATTTTAGGGAAATGTGAGAGAGGAAGAGGAGACAGTAAGTATGCCTATGTATGCAATTTACACCAGCTTAAATTTACTGTGCAGTAAGCAGAAATAGGCTGGTGTCTACACATGCAGGCATTAAAGCTCATTAATGTTAGTCCCAAGTCAGTCCACACAGTGTTACTGTGCAGTAAGGTGTCTACATGTGCGTTACTGGGCAGTAACTAATCAGGTGCAAGTTTGATACCTGCATGATGCAGGTATCAAATTTACACTAAAGTCAGCATAAGTCGCTATATTTTCTGTGCAGTACAGACATGCACGTGTAGATGTGCACCTGTTCTGCATAGTCATTTTGGTTACTACACAGCAAATGGGCACGTGTAGACACACCCTGTGTGTCCCAAAGATGCATTTAGGACACTAATCTTGAAAGGGAAAGGAATGAGTTCCTCTGTGCATTTTATGTGAATCATACAAATATAAGGCTGGAAGTGACGTCAAGAAGTCACTTCGTCCAACTCCCTACTTAAAGCAGGATCATCCCCATCTAAACGGTCTCATCCAAGTTTTTGTCTTAACCACTCATAAAAACTTCCAGGTGCACATCTACACATGCTATTAATGCGAAACAATAAACTCCGATGCATATTGCACTGGAGTTTATTGCTCCCAGGTACTGTGTTTACATGTGCATTCAGAAGCACAGCACATTTTGCTGAGTCAGAGCAGTCCCAGTTGGCATCAGGTCCAAGGGGTCAGCCTGCCAGCCTGGGGCTGCTCAAACCTGGCTCAATGTCTTGTGAAGGGACGGACTGGGGCAGGAGTGTGCTCTAGTGCAGGGCTAGTCAGCAGGCAGCCCTTCACTGAAGTACCCTAGTGCCCCAGCGAGCCTCATCAATATCTACATGTGCATTGCTGGGCACAAAAGATAGTACTTGTATTTACAAGTATTAACCTACAGCAGTATTTATTAGTTTCCTGAGACCTAATAGGGCCGCATCTGTAGATGCAGAAATTTTACTGTGGAGCTAATTAGGCAGTTCCATAGTAAACATTTTGTGTAGGTGCACCTATGGAGCAAAATCCTACAACCTGTATAAGTGATCTGTTCCAGTGTTTAACTACCCTCATAGTTAATACGAGTCCTTCCTAATAAAATATTTAAGGGGAACACAGTAGACTGTTGAACAAAGGCAAACTTTTAAAAATCCTGTCTACATGAATTATGATTGCGTTTCTATAAACTTATTTGTTATAACATTTACTACCCTATCAATGGGATTTTACTGAGTGCCACAATGATCAAATAGATGCAAATATCTGTGACTTGTAATACTAGTGGAACAAGCAAGAAAGCATCCAAGAGTCAAGAATAGATTTCATCCATGGACAAAAATATGACACATACACAGAACTGTCAAACCTAGAACACTGATGCAAATCCAGAAAAGCGGTAGGATAACTCCCAGAATCAAAAGGCATGAGTTTCATTAACAGTCCCACTGCTAATATTCTGCTTTGTTTTGAGAAGTTGAAAAAGCTGGCCCTTCAGCTTTGGGTGGCTCATTTCTATTTCTATGAAATAAGAGTGACATTAATTCCTCTTTGTAAGATAAACTGAGACCCTCAGGTGAAGAGTCACATGCAAGATCATTATTATCATCATTTCTGAAATTCCCTTTGAATGAAAGAGAGAGATGATAAATGATATGGTTCTCATACTGATTCATTTGCTTAAAATTTCAGATAACATAGATATACTGGGATTGTGTACAGTAGGCACCCACAATTCCACTTGCCCTGTCCCTTGTGAAGAAACAGATTATCCTTCCACAGTCACCTACTCAAGTTTTGCAAGTGAAAAAGCCTTAAAATTCCTTTCTACCAAACTGAAGAAAAGTCCAGATTACATCAGGTAATCTTATTTATATTTATTGTATGTTATCAGAAAACCTTGGATGATTTACGGGTGTCATCTTTATTATTTAATTTACTGTGTCTAACTTTAATATGAATACATTTCAGTAAGATAAGATTTTACTTTGCATATAAGAACACAATCTGCAATAAGTGTGGGATATTTTTACAAAAGGAACTGGTAGAGAAACAATATTTTATTAATTTACATCTTTTGCTATATGGGTACTACTAGGAAGCACATTGTCCTCCTTCCACCCTCATACTACTATGTAATTTGAAAGCCTTTTTCCATATAGCCATAAAGAGAAGTGCAATGGATGTGAAACCAGTCCCGAACCATTAAGAGAAAATTTCCAGTTACAATACTGAAATCTTAGTCCTGTTGCGGCTGAAGATAATTAATTGTACAAATCTACTCTGCAAAGGATGCATTTATTTTCTTAAGGGGAAGAGATTAGAAACATTTTGAAAGAGTTACCTTGCACAAATCCAAAAGATGACAATGATTTGCAGAAAGTAACACCTGGAAAACGTCAGGTCAGTCTAGCAAAAAGGTCTTTAAACCAGCCTATACATCTGTGTTTACATCTGTAAACACAACAAGAAATCATGTAAGTGTAGTTATGTGCACAAAATTAAAATATGCTCATAAAAACTGGTTTCAACAATTGGACTTCAAAATATGTGAATCACTGAAGTTTTTGAAAATGTTGAACTATTTTCCTCTTCAAACTATAGCTCTATAAATGCTTAAATGTGTTTTTAAGTAGACACAGACCACACAAGCATTATGCAAATCCAGTTTTGTTTTGTTTTTTTAAACATTTTAATAATTTGGTGCCCCTGAGAATTCTAGGACAACATTATTATTTATTTCACTTTGTCAATTGTTTTATTATTTGTAAACATCACACAGCTCAGTAATTACTCAATTAAGCAGGCAAAAATACATAAAATTCTTCTGTTACCAAGTCTTTAGCCAATAGGAATCAAGCAAATATATTAATGAGTACATATAATAAATTACCAAATCTGGGGATATATTGATTTCTGAAGATGTAAAAAGGGTAAAGTTAGCTATTTACTTCTTTATTCTAGCAAAATACAACAGAAGCACCTTGATAATATTAATAGGATCCATCATATGTCTAATGAATGGTTACATCCATTTACCAAATATCTCTAATGGTTACGTCCACTTACGAGATGTAATATGCAGATTAAAACGATCACTAACAAAACTGAAATATAAAAAGTTGGAGACAGAAAATACTTTATTTTCATAAATGAGTGCATGAGTTGCATTGTGCTATTATACCAAGAGCCTGTAGTTTGGGCTTTCCACAAAAATTATAATCGTGACCATATTTGGGTTTTAACACATTCTTTTGTTGAATGAAAAGTGGAATTCTTTTCTATTCTTTTCTGTGTTCTCATCCCCAAAATTTATGGAAAGAGCTTTTATATTCTGCATAGCTTTCCAAGAACTCCATATAGTATATGTGTGGAATCTCTGTCTAACAGTAGTACCAGAGGGTCAGATTTGCACTAAGCAGTGCTTCATGTCCCCAGTCTACAAAGACTTACACAAATATGTGCTTAGTTTTACACACTGGGAATAAATCCATTGAAGCCAATGGGATTACTGGCAGAAGATAAGGTTAAATATATTAAAAAAAAAAATCTGCAGGATTAGGCCTCATCTGGCCAGTGAAATTCACAATGGTTCTAAATATGCAGAGGGGTACTGAGGATGCATAACGATTCAACCATGCACCACATGGTGATGTTCAGCTCCTCTTGCTGCTATAGTGAAGGATCACTGGTATTTCTACTTTAAGCCTCCTACTTTTCCAAGGGTGTGGAAATAAGGTCCCATAATGTGGTCTCACTACAAATATTTCAGTATATATGATTGTTTTAAAATTATATCTAGTCTGCCATTCCACACACATTTTTTAAACAAAGAAATTGCTAAAATGTAATGCAACTGCTGAAGTCTTAACTAGCAAACAAACACATATAGGTAACCCTGTCTATCCTAACTTGTTTTTACTAACACTAAGATCTGACCCTGTAATGAACCATTATGGATTTACACTTTAGTAGACTTCACTACTAGTAAATCACACTTTTACCCTATCTCTCTTTGAGCATGACCATCAGCATCCTATAGCCATTTTTCCAGCATGAATTTCTAACTAAAACCAATGATAGAAGAGTGGCAGACCCGATTTATATTGTATGTATTTTTTCATTAGGCAGAATCTTGTACATATTGACATTAACTATCAAGATCTGAACTACAAAATGACACAGCAGCAGAAGGCCCTGACTGTATCCGAGTTGCTTGGTGAGTGGTCTCAGATTAATTTTTAATTAAACCAGAACAAAACTGTTCATTTTCCAGCCACAGTCTGGACAAGTTTCTAATTGCCTAATTATTCCACCAGCAGCAGTTACTTTTGGTCCCAGAACTCACTTTCTAGACAGACTATACTGCAGTGATTTATACACATACAATACCTAATGAATTACTACTCCTCGCTAAACACTTCTTACTTTAGATAAATACTACACAGTGGCTATGTTGGGTTGCTTATTTCATTCTGTTTAAGAACTATATTAATCTTTTCTTGTGAAGATTTTTTTAACGGATTTAATGTTTTCCCTTAGAATGTCAGATTATGTGCATTACACATATTTAACACTTGAACCCAACAATGGGTGGCTGGCTTCCTAGACTAAACCAAATTCTTGGCTGACATATGTTTATTTCCTTGTTACAGCTGAAGTTGGTGGCCAACTTGGATTATTTTGTGGTGCCAGTATGATTACAATCATAGAACTTGTTGAGTATATTTTCACTAACTTCTGTTGGATGTGCATCTTTCTTCTACTGAAAGCACCAGAAATACCCCAATGGAGCATCCCAACTCAGAACCAGATAGCTAAGAAGGGAATACAAGAATGCTGAAAGCTTTACTTTTGACAACCTAACATGCCCCTCTGTAAATTGCCTTTGTTTTTAAGATACTAAAGGACTTTTGGTATTTAGCCTGAATTGTGACTATTCACTCCTTGAATTTTATTATTTATACGCAACATATTTGAATAATGAAAAAATGGTCATTAGAAAGTCTCTATTTCCTTCTCTTATAATGACATATGTAAATTTTACCTACCCCAAAATGCATTTTAAAGAATTAATATATATTTTTAGTGGCTACGCAATTGATGTAAGATGGCACATTGCAGTACTGTCTGTATGAACTGGTATAGAGACACAGGATATTATTACATGTGTTGTGGGGCGCAGCACTGGGTGCTTTAATTAGAGAGCTATGCTAATTAAATGCACCCGCGCATCGCATGTATCAGTGTCACTGTGCATCCCCTCACTGAAAAAAAGGGCGGTGGGGCACTTCGAACTAAAGCTCATTGAACGTGTTTTATTTCAAAGGGCCCCACTGCCATTTCTTTAGCACAGAGATGCGCAGTGATGCTGATACACATAACATGGAAGCCTGAAGGGGCACGTCAATTTCTGTGCTCCAGCAGACTCAATTAATCAATTAATCAGATTTCCAGTGCGTTAGAGCACGCTCCGTGCACTTGTATAGGAACCCTTGGAAGTTTAAGCAATCAGAATTAAATTACAATGGTCCCTCAGAGAATTTCAGCTTCCCAGTGTCAGACACTCTCCATTGTGCACATTCTTCTTAACACACAGTACAGAAGCACTGACACACTGTTGACCAGGGGCATCACAACTGACCATAAAGTTTTTGTTGCTGTTAGAGCCAAACATGGCCTTGAAATTAATGGATGTTTTGCAAGGGATCATGCTGCTATCAGGAACATGCCTTATATAGCATATACTTCAGATTAGTGATGAATTAGCCCTGAATAAAAAAATAAAGAAAACCTAAGTCACCCAGTGCGTGAAAAAATGAACATGTAATGGCAAACAACAACGGCAAATATCATATGCAGGTGGCAAAGTATAGCCCAAATTCACATTCTTGGTCTCCTTACATAGCGAACATGACTTACTTTTTTTTTTTTTCAATGCATTTCACAGTTTTATAATTAAACTACTTATACTACTACTAATATAAAGGTTACTCAATGTAAGTTTATTACCTCTCTCTCACGCTGTAAATTTATTCTATTGGCTAAGTTTATCATCTCTGGAAACAATAAAACATCTTTAGAGCCATCTTGAAGCTTTCAAAATTATGAAATTGAGTCAACTCCAGTGAGTTGGAGTTATAGCAAGTCCTAACAACTGGTAATTTTGAGGGGTTCAAAACCCAGTTTTCATATTATACATATTAAGCACTCCCAATCACTTCAAAAATTAGTTAAATGAGATAGAAGTTAGAAAGAAGTAGAGAAGTTTAAATGGAAGCATAGTGTAAATGGAGAGGAAAAAACAAAAGACTTTCCATTTTAGCTGTTATGTTTACTATTTTTAAAACCTCAACCATTTAAAATTTACAGAAATTAAGAGGGTAAAGTAAATAGACAGTGAAATACAGTCACAGATCATACAGTATTCTGAACACAATCTTAACACTTCCATATTCATTGAAAAAGGCCTATTCTGATAGTGACCAGAACTTTAGACGTATTTGAACACTCCAGGGCTCATTTTGCCCCCATATACAGCCAGGAAGCTTCACTGAAGCTACTGAATTTGGTCTCCAAGGACCACTCTAGATATGCAGGTAAAGGCGTGATGGAATCTGCTGTGGGATCCATGCAAACATGCTTCTTGCCATGTCAACCACAGGGGCACCCTTGGCCACACATTCAATTAATCATGTGGTAGGAATCAGCCACAAAGTTATTCCATGTTTTTTTATGGAATAACTTTCTGGCTTATTCCTCTTTTTACCATGCCCTTATTTGATTGAATGTGTGACCAGGTCACAGGCAGACAAGGTTATTTGGGTAAATCTGACATCTCTTATTAGACGAACTAAATAGTTGGAAAAAAATGTTCTTAGCAAGCTTTCAGGTTTAAAAACCCTTCATCAGGTTGAGGAAACCTCTGCAGTTGGTGTGCTCTCTTCCTGGATGGAATGAACAGTAAAGAGGCCAGAGGCTGGTATGCATGCTAGAAAGCCAGTCAGTGCTGTTATTTTAGAAAAAATAACAACAAGCCTTTTTGAAAGTAGAGAGAGATAAAAACTAAATGTTGGACTGTCACTATTTCAGATCAGGGCAGGGGTTTGTTTGTTTTTTTAAGCATTCTGTTACACAAAATTAGTTTGACCTGTTTTCTTGATATTCTTAAATTGCAGAGTAAAACTGCATTTTACAAGCCAAACAGCCTTGTTATTTAAAAAAAACCAACAACCCCAAAACAGGTTAATGATGTAATGATGATTGTAATATCAACTATGAATTTTATTGAATTGCCTCTACTGAACTGATTTATGATCACTACCAGCAGTACCATAATTGAGAAGGCAGCCCCGAGCACTACCCTTGTGTGGTGGGAGTGCAAAAATAGCCACCACTGCTGTCAGCACTGCAGACACCGCTCCCCATGGATCACCACTGCCCTGTTATAATTTCAGAAGTCAGAAGTGTAAGCCCACAGTCTACAGAGGGCATTCTTCTACTTGTTTTGTAAAATATAAATCTGGTGAATGTGACTCTTCATCCATGTAGCCAGGTAGAGCAAGACAGTGCTCCATGACTGGCAAATTCTGATCCACTAATTGGATCCTCCAATTGGAACCTGAAAACTATTATTAACCTGCCTCTCACAAGGTCTTAATCCAATAAAGGATAAAAAAGTCCATTTTGCTTGTTGCATATTTTCTGCATTGCTGTTGTAGCCCTAATGATCAAGGAAATATGCAAGAAGCAAAGTGGGTTTTTCAGGTGATTTCTTTTATTAAACCAATTGTATACTTGGAAGAAATGTCAGGCCAGCTTTTGGGTCCAAACTGCTTCAGGTCTTGTCTAACATCTCACCCAATTACTCAATTGGTTCAATAAAAGGAAAAAAAAAACAAACCTTGCTTCTCACACATTTCCTGGATCATCAGGCTGCAACAACATTCCAACTCTACTACTTTTTACAATGAAAGTAGTGGATGTGTGTCAACAAGTTGTCCCCTAAAATTTTAGTTATGAATTAATAGAATTCCATTAATGGGTAGCCACAGACATAGCACTTTTGTACCTCCATTTTGAGCCCTGGAAAAACTGAAATATAACAGATATTGTCAACACAGTCCTGCTTTCTGATTAAGGAAAGAACTTGATTCTGCTCCTCAGTGGGCATGTCTACACAAGATACTTTACTGCTCAGTAGACTAATCTACAATGCAGTAAAACATCACCATGTAACTGTGTGCAGTAGCTACTGTGCAGTAGATTAGGCTGTTGCACAATTTTCTACTACCTGTAAAAGCGGTCCTGGGGAAAGCTTACTGCACAGCATTTTACTGTGCATTTTAGAGCTCGTGTAGACACGCCCACTAAGTAGGGTTTGAGTAGCCTTAGGGTTAAGCATATAGACTGGTAGATAAAGCAGCCAAAGACATTGCTTGCTGGGAAAAAAATCTTTTTTCCCTGCTATGGCCAAGACATTCCACATTAGGGGAACCATAAGGAAAATACACTGCTCTTCAGGGAGAGGAAAAGGAAGAATGCACATAGTCATTTAGTGAAACAATAAAAAAGCAATAAAATATTCAGAGTGGAAGTTAAGACCTAGACCTTTGGTGTGAGAAAAACTTATAATATGGAATCAGGACTAGATTCTAGTTACATGTCCCTCATTAGAAAATGTTCTTGTTGTATATAAATAATATTGCTTCTGAAACTTGCTGAAGGACTGTATTCTGTACAATTTGGGGAGTGACCAAACATTTGTGGGACCCAGTTTAGATTTAGGCAGATTACTTTAAGCTGCTTAAACCTAAACCAGGAGTGGCATGTACAGCATTTGCTGCTGCTAGGAGTGGTGTGGTCAGCCCAAGGTAAGTAACTCAGGGTGGGGGAATGGGCTGGCAGTGGGGAAAGGGGAGCTGCCATGTCTGGGAGGAGAAGTTGGGGGTCAGGATTGGGGTTAGGAACAGTGCAGCTGTGGATCTGTGGTGAGTGGCTGGGCTGTGCTGTCAATACATGCAGACATTCACTAGACTGTGTTAACCCATTTTAGATCAGGTTGATGCAGCTCAATCAAAAGTTAGTTTACACCTGAGGCCCTTTGAACACCTGCACTCTTGACCATTTAGATCTACTTAATCTTGGTTAAATGTAATGCTTGTATGTACCCTAAATGGAAGGGAAATGTGTTATAAAACACTTTGTTCTAGATCTTCTGTTTGATAATACTTCCAAACGATTTTTCATTTCTTGTTTATTAGAAACACCAAATGCAACAAACGGTCTTACAGAAAACTCAAAGGTAATGAACTGTATGGACAAGATATATGGAAAGATTAACAATTCCAATGACTGTCTTAGACTAGGAAGGTTAAAATTTAAATAATTGGAAATGCTGGACTAAATTCACTATTCACTCCATTGAACAGTTTCACTTCAAATTCATTTAACAATTTGGTTACAGGTTCCTTTAAAAATGCAAAACAGAAGGGCCACCAAAGAAATCATTCGGTCATAGCTTTGTCCAGAGTCAAATGACAGCATCAGTTCTTGCTATTTTTCAGCAATGGAGTGCAATGTTATGTTGCGCAACGCAATCAATTCTTCAGCATGGCTAAATATAGCCCATGTGCTACGCACTGAGTGGAAGTCTTAATGTGCTTTTTTGTGGTTTATGACACGTGGCAATTATTCTGGGGAGGCAATGATTGTACAATTTTAAAGAAGCTACAGAACTGTTAAATGAAAATAGAATTAAATCCACCTAACAGTTACTAAAGAAGATAGAGTAAAGTGAACTGTTAGGCCTCATTGAGCTGCCCACATTCTAAAACTGCTATGCTTGAGGAAATGTGACTCATCTGCATTTTAAGTTAGTGGTGAAAGCTAGTACACGGCAATTAGTTAGCCAAAAGGTGGCACTTTCCAGTTGCCTAGAAATTGTCCTGGTTCCACACCAAAGTACTTGTAAGAGAAACAAAAAACAGGATGTAAGCTAAAATTGATGAACATAGTAACAATTGTCATTTTTTTTTGAAACCTTGATCAAAAAGGAGCATTTCTGACAGTGAGTTTCCTTTACAGTTTTGAGATTTCTATAATAATTTGTTCCATGATATGAAACATTAAATGTATATGGTTTCACATTGTTGGATACCAGATGGATGTATGCTTCATCTTAGTAGCTCCTAAATACAAAGAATATACTTTATGATTGAATGAGAGGTGACTCCAACAATTTGAGAGCAAGAAAATTTAATTAAGTGAAACTGACAAAAAAGACCCCATAAGATATTTCTTTTAAATCTTTTGCTAACTTGCTCTCCCATTTTCTTAACTCACTCCAGTGTTTAAGACAACAAATTCTATAAGGTAAACAATGAACATCTCAAAGAGCTCCTACAGACATGAGGGGAGCTGGAAATCCAGCGCATCAGAGCAGACTTGATTAATTGAGTCTGCTGGAGCACAGAAATTTACACTCTGGCAGCCTTCCGTGGCACATCCCCATGCTGAAAAAATGGCAGTGGGGCACTTTGAAATAAAACACATTCAATGATCTTTAGTTCAAAGCATCCTGCCACCATTTTTTCAGCACGGGGATGCTGATACATGACATGCGGGCACTTTTAATTAGTGCAGCTTACTAATTAAAGCGCCTGACACTGCATCCCAAAGCACATGTAAAAATGCCCTAAGAGATAACTAGGAAATGAGGGTTTAATATGCATGTAAAGAAAGAGAACATTAGCCACAAGAGAAATCAAGTTAAGTCAGGTGGTTTCTTACATTGCAGGGAGCAATGAGAAATGAGATTGTTTCTAAGGCTCCCTCCAGATGTTACAAAAAAGTTGCATGGTGCTTACTTTTAATCTGCAACGAGTGTAATATCCCAGATGGTCAGGCAAGTTATTGATGAAAGTGGCAAACCTGCAACAAAACTGGAAAATCCTCCTCAGAGAAGTTCCCAATTAAAGCAGTAACCTCTTTCAGATGCAGAATCATCCTGCAACAATTTTAACATTCAGCATGTCACCTGTAGCACAACAGGACATGGCCGAGTGAACTGCAATCCCCAAATGAACTGCGTTCTCCTGACTACACACCTTCACTGTAAGGGGACTGTTGTGACTGACGCTGAACTCTGCAATATGTGAGAAAATGTCTCCCCTCTTCTGCTCAGGAAAGTTACTGGGCTACTGGACCCAACAATACTCACTGCCCCCATCTTGCCCCCACCTCCCAAAAATGTGGTGTTGAAAATGCCTGTTTTCTTGCACTAACCCTCCCCGCAACCTATTCACAGATGCTTGATTTTGACCCCCTGCCCCAACTCACACAGACTGAAAAGAGAAGCAACAGAGCACTGAAACTCAAAATGTTTACTTTAGACCTGCTGCTTCTACAATATTTTCCAGGAATTTGCTTAGAGAAAAAGATGTGGGAGGAAGGGACACAGGTTGGGGGAAGGGGAGGAGGAGGGGAAGGGCTGAATGGAGGAGGAAGGCAATGGAAATGGCCCATTTAATGAAACTATTACAGAATGAATCCTTCCAGCACAGAGCTGGAGAGGCATAGGAAAAAGCCAGGAGCCAGGTCCACACAGAGGAGAATGGCTCACTTGGGAAAGCAACTCACAAGCTCCCCCAACTGGTGATCAGCAGAAGTGCAACCTTGTGTGCTGCTTTTCCCTCCACTTTAACACCAAATTAGGCCCTTTAACATCTGGCTACAGCATGTTCTGCAAGTTTTTGTTGAGCAAAGAAAACAGGCTTTAAGGTCAAAGACTTAGGATGACCTCACACTAGGTACAAACAGGCATTCATTTCAAGCAGTGGAAATTTCTGAGACATTTCATAGATTGTAAGGCTGGAAGGGACCTCAGAAGATCATTGGGTCCAGCCCCCTGCAACCAGAGAGGAAAGACAACTGGGGTCAGGTGACCCCAGCAAGGTGACTGGCTAGTCTCCCCTTGAAGATTTCCAGGGGAAGTGATTGCACCATCTCTGGAGAGAACTTATTCCACAGTCTGGACACCCTACTTATGAAGTAAGTTTCCACCCATATCAAGCTTTCCAGGAGAGAGAGAGTGCAGACATTCATCCTGTAACCACCCCATTTCCCCTGCTCTCCACATGTTCCCAAGACTAGAACAAACCTGGTCTGGGGAAGGGGTGGGGAACAATGCCTACTCCACTCCTCCCACTGGAGCAGCAGGGGAAGGCTCCCTACACCTTCCCCAGGCCACAGGCCCAGAAATGGTTGGGAAGCAGCCTCCTCCACACTACTTCCAGTTTCCAGGAATGGAGCGAAGGCAATGCCTGGTCTGGGGAAGAGATGGGAGCACTTGTGGCTGCTCCCCTCCCTCCCAGAGCAGCCAGGCAAAGTTCCAAGCCTATCTACAAGCAGTCTCAGGGAGCCACGAAGAGGATGCAGCGGGACAAACCCCTGCCTGCTTCTCACTTTGGAGACTCCAGAGTGAGAAGCAGGCTGGAAGCAACTGTTGGCTTCTTCTCCCCTCCACCCCTCCCAGTCTATGGAGTGAGAGCAGTTGCCACTGAACCTTCTCCGGACGGAGATGACCCCTGTTTCTAGAAAGCATGGTCCCCTTACTCCACAGGTCTACTCCCGCTGTTCCCTGGGAGGTGTTTAAGCCTCAGGAAAATGCAGATATTCATTCTTACTAGAAATTTTCACCTGGGAGTGATTTTTATCTGGTTGCAGTCAGGTTATTTTTCTCTTGGAATGGCCATTTTTGCTCCGGGAGAGAAAGCTGGAGCATCATACACTTCTGGTCAGATGTCTTGGATAGTGATGATTCTTCTGGTAGAAACTGAACATCTGTACATGGCCACTGTGGGCAAAATTCTGCTTTCAGTGAGGGCCATTTAAATTGGACATAATCCCTGTGAAGCTTCTCCAGATTTGCATAGGTTTAACTAATTTCATTTTTAAGCAGGCAAGGTATTTTGTAATATCTTATGAAGCAACTGTATAATTGGGAAATATGCTGGACCAGGTTTTGGGCACAAATTGACCATTCTGGGAAAGAAGCAGGCACTGGCTGGTTTATTCATTACTAATTACTACTAATCACCAGCAGATGTCCCACTTACCCTCAACTTCTTAAATTGTCAGTTATATAAAAGGGAAGAAGTCATATTCAGAGTCCATTTTCTCAGCAGAATTAGATCACACTCCTGTGTGACTTCTGTTATTTCTTCTCTGATCAAAGTTTAATTGGCTGTGGAACTGTTTCTAAGGAATTGCTTGCAAGTCCAATATTGCTCACACTGCACATAATTGAACGTTGGCATAATCATTAGATTTATTTTAGTTTCATTTACTACTATGGAATAAAAAGTGTGCCTAAAATATCACATGATACTTTCAGAAACCTAGCAGTCATAGCAAGACTTGAGGAAGCACATCTTGATTCTGCATCACAGCAGGGCTATGCTGATCTCCTTGGCTGAAGTTATTAAGAAATAGCCTGAAGCCTCCTTCATCCCTTGTTTTAAAACTGTAAGTTCAGAGGAGTTTGCATAGAGAAGATCTCAGGTTCTGGTAAATGTCTCATATATCTGTCCCCTTGCTTTCCTATGACATATGGCACTGCACATAATTCAGGTGGGGGAAAAATCTGGCTAAGAAAATTGGCCAATTTCATTTCAAAGGCCTCAGTAGTCTCTGGCAAGACACAGCAGATTCCTTTATATTCCGCTCTGGCATATTTCCAATTTAAGAGCATTGTTGGGCTTGCTTGCTTCTTGGAAATACAATGCTGTGTGCTTCTGAAATCCCAAAGCATGATGGGTTATAGCAGTACAATCACTCAAATTGCCAAAGAAAAAATGCACACTGTTTTAAAATTATGTCAATGATAAATTATAAACATTTAGTACTTCAAGTGAATATAACTGTATCCTGAGTTAAATACATTCCTAGGTTGACATTTGATGCTGCTATTGAACTCAGGATACAGGATGTACTTCAAAGCTAGTACTGCACCAATTAATTACTGCACTGTAGAAATATGACTGGGTTATAAATGGCATACTGCGTATGGAGAAAAAAAGTTTATACTACTGCAGATTTCAGCACTAGCACAACAGCACTGTTCACGGTCCCTATCCCAGTCAGGAACACTGTCAAGCTAGCAGTTAGAAGGAGTGCCCTCAGCCACCTTTCCTTTGTTGTTTCGTCACTTAACTCTAACAGAATAAGCATCTCCAGCAGTCTTGTGGCAATCTCTTTTGAAATACTGCACAAAATTGTTTCCTATTTTCTATCATCTCTTTTAAATATATTTCTTCAACTTTCTCAAACTGCTGCTTCCAAAACACTGCAGTCTGATACGGGAATGGAAAAGAGAATCTTTAAAAAATAATAATAAATTACTTTTAAAAATGAAGCTAATGCTGTAGAGAAGGGTAGAACTTACTTTTAAGTATTGAGGGGAGAAACTCCTGGTGACTGCTCTTTCACAGAAGCAAGACACATAAGGGAGTAGGTCAGAGGCCTGATGGTTTGCTAATCAAGATACTCTCAGCAATCAAGACTGGTTGAACAATAATGAATGGTAGAACTGTGTCATTATCGCAGCTGCGCACCTAAACTGTGATTCTTCTGAGGTTCTTCCATCAGTAGATTACTGTGTTATTCTTAGCTACGCTGAGGCTGATTTATAGAACACATTGTTCTATTGGGGTTATGGTAGTGTTTGCCCCTCTGGTTTTTGCTGTGCCGAGGAGAGAAGAAATGCCAGCAATAACCATTGTGCCCTTTACACCTCACATTTTAGAGGATCATTCTGATATGAAGTTAGCTAATTTATGATGTATACAGTACATATCCCTACGCAAGTGCATTGGGATATAGCCATCTCCATCTCTCGTGGACTGATGTGCCTGTGGAAGTAAACAAGAGGAAGGGAGGAGTCATAATTGTATATACAGTAAAAGCCCTGTTATCCAGTATTTTACTAACCGGCATTTCTAGTGTCCACACTCATTATTGGTCTCTTAACATCTCTAAGGCAGAGTTCAAAGCTACACAGAATCAACAGAAATCCTTCCATTGATCTTGTAAGTTCTTATGAAGTTCTTCAGTCTATAAATATTCTTGACCCCTTACTGTAGTCTGAATAAATAGAATTCAAACTAAAGTTAACAATCCGCTATTTAGGAAACTATATTAATAAAAGTGGCAGTGCCCAGCATGAAACAAACCAGGCTGTTTAAATAGCACAACTTTATAAAATATCTCCCTTGAGAATCAATCTTAAAAAGTTTGGTTTACTGTTGAAATCAGAAAATTCTGCTAACAATAACAGTTAAGAAGAACAAATGATCAGCAAACTTGCAAGCATATGTAAAAGATGAAGAGGAATTAAAGACCAATCGCTACTGTACTACATCATTGTGTTTTAAAGACTGCATGTAAAATACAGTAGAAGTATTTATATGATAGAAGAACAGTGGGCAAAATACAGACCGTGGGCCAGATCCAGCCTGCCAAGCCATTTTATCTGCCCATGGGACCCCTAAAATATTTAGAAAATTATTATCTGCCCCTGGCTGCCTGTCAAAGATGACAGAAGCCAGGGGCAGTAGGACTCAGGGGAAGTTGCCAGCAGGACCAAGCGGCTGCAGAAGCAAGGCCCACCTGGCCCTGCCCCCCGCCACCAGTCCTAGCTGGAAGCCCCTGCCTAGCAGAGGCTTCTGGCCTGGGACCCTGGGGCTGTTCCTGCCTCCCTGCGTCAGAGGGAAATTCAGATAAGAAGAGGGGGAAAGGACTCAGGGGGACCACCCCGGTCTTCAGGGTCGGGCTGAGCTGGCTGCTGTCATTCTGGCGCTGCAGCGAGCAACCAGGTGGTGCTGGAGTGGCCAGTGGGGGTGGGGGGGAGAGGAGCGGTGGCAGCCTCAGGCAGGGAAGCAGTACAAGCAGCAGCAAGTGGAGGGGAAGGGGCAGTGAGCAGGCATGCGGGAGTGTAGCAACAGCTGGGCAGGAATGTGGGGCCTGTGCCAGTGCACTGGAGCCAGGGTCAGCGGGCACTTAGAGAGGGGCAGTAGGAGCACAGGACACAGGTCAGCAGGGGCTCTGGAGCCAGCCTGGCTCCCCCTCTCCCTGCTGGCACAGCCTGGCCCAGCTCCAGAGCCCTTGCCAGCCTACGCCCCATGCTCGTGCGAGCCCTGGCACACCAGCACAGGCCTCGCACTCCCACCCATCACTGAACTCCTGCCCATGCGCCTGCTCGCTCCCACTCCTCCCCGCTTGCTGCAGCCATTTGTCCACCGCTGCCAGCACCCCCTTCACCCCCTGCCTGCCACTCTAGCACCACATAATTCCCAGCTTCAGTGCCAGGCTGCAAGATTCAGCAGCAGCTGGCCTGGCCCCTGCGATTCTCGGCTGGCTCCTTGTGGTGCCGGCTGGGCCAGTCCAGCTCCTGCTGCGTCCTGCAGTCTCGGCAGCTGGGGCATGGTGCTGGAGCAGCGAGTGGGGAGGGCAGGGACAGGGAAGCAGCAGAAGGGCAGCACTGACAGATGGAGGGGGAAGTGGCAGCAAGCAGGAACACAGGGCCACATGAGTGCCCCAGGGCCACGAATGCAGAGCCCAGGCTTAAAAGAGCACTGGCAGGGGCCCTGCCTGCCACGGGGGGCTGGAGACAAACCTTCTTCCTCCACACATGCCACAACCCTGCCCAGCCACTCACCCTCCACACACTCACAGCCCCCCACAAACCCCATACCTACCCAAACTACATATCCACACACCCAAATGCTCCCCCACCCCACATACAACACCCCTTGCCTATCCACCCCCACAAACTCCACGCATACACCCACACCCCACATACCAACGCACCCACAAACCTATACCCACCCACCCATACCC